>NC_051217.1:21397500-21432500 GCF_015220715.1 Pygocentrus nattereri | reverse complement strand
AGAGAGAGAGAGAGAGAGAGAGGTAAGGAGATAAGGGGAGAGAGAGAGAGAGAGGTAAGGAGATAAGGGGAGAGAGAGAGAGAGAGAGAGAGAGAGAGAGGTAAGGAGATAAGGGGAGAGAGAGAGAGTGAGAGAGAGAGAGAGAGAGAGAGAGAGAGAGAGAGAGAGAGAGGTATGGAGATAAGGGGAGAGAGAGAGAGAGAGAGAGAGAGAGAGAGGTAAGGAGATAAGGGGAGAGAGAGAGAGAGAGAGAGAGAGGTATGGAGATAAGGGGAGAGAGAGAGAGAGAGAGAGAGAGAGGTAAGGAGATAAGGGGAGAGAGAGAGAGAGAGAGAGAGAGAGAGAGAGGTATGGAGATAAGGGGAGAGAATGCCGTTTCTAAACTCTAAATTGATCTGAACTGAAATCTTTACTCTGTTGTTACATAAAGGACATTAAATGTCAGTGTGAGCTGCGAGTGAAGGAGGAGAAAAACGGGCTTGAAGTTAAGCTGCTCTGACGTTACCTAGAGCTGCGACATCCCTTGACACACGAGCCGCGTTAAAAACATTTCATCCGTCACAGTTTTCACGCTGGACCGGGAGGCGGGAGAGCTGTGACATTAGTAAAGGTCTTAAAAAGGTAATGTAACAAACGTAGCGGAAAGGCGCGTTGCAAAGGTCAGCAGCAGCTCCGGCTAAATGATTTGTGCAAATTCGAGAATCAGGGCTTGAAAACAGGTTTATCCATCTGCTGAGCAGGAGACAGCAATTCATCACAGATCAGCCGCACCCGTCATCTGGAGCACAGCGCGGGAAACCTGTCAGCTTCGGAGAGAGTTTCCCCTCCTCTGCCCAGCTCAGGGAAATCTGTACATCTCTGAAGATGGTGTGTCATGTCTAATAACCGATAAAGAGTAAAAGATAATGAGTTGATCAAACCCTAACTGTACACTTACTGTCCATCTCTATTGGAGACGTCTCCAATTGTTGCTCCACCTGGCTGGTGCACAGTTAACCCTTGTGTGATGTTGGCGTCCAGTTCTTTCTATATAGGTGCACTTTGTATTTCTACAGTTACAGACTGTAGTCCATCTGTTTCTCTGATACTTTGTTAGCCCCTTTTTACCCTGTTCTCAGGGGTCAGGACCCCCATGGACCCTCACAGAGCAGGTACTATTTGGGAGGTAGATTATTCTCAGCACTGCCGTAACGCTGATGTGTGTGTGTGTGTGTGTGGTGCTAGTACAGGTGGATCAGACGCAGCAGTGCTGCTGGAGTTTCATCTCCTGCCACCTGCTTAACGAGGCCAGGATGACTTGGTCAGCAGGAGATGTCGTCGTTGTATTGCTGCTGTTCTTGTGTGCATTTCGTAACTCTTGATTCTGTGCCTGTTTTGCTTGTTAGAGACCTTTGCTTGTTTTTGACTTCGATTTAGCCTGACCCCCTGTATATATTGTATATATTTGTAAATAGCCAGCGGGAACCGGCTGTAGGGAGCGCCAACCGTTTGTTTGGGAACGGCGTTTTCTGTGTGTGTGGTTAGTCAGGGAGGGGGGTTAGTATACTGTCTTATTTCTTTTTGTTTGCATGTAGGGAAAGTAGATTGTGTCAAAGTTAGTGTGGGTTTGTTTGTTGTTTCGGCCTGGGCCATCCCTGACGTTGTTGCCAGTGTGAGAATCCACTGTTTGTACTCATATCAGTCGCATAATACAGTCTTTGAACTGAATAGTTACGTCTGGTGTTTCGTCTCTTCACCCACATCACATTTAATTCTCACTCTGTTCATATTGTTAGGGCCTGATCTAGACCGGGTCGTGACAAGGGCCAGATTTAGTAACGTTTTGAACGGTTTCAAGCTTCATCTTGCTTTTTAACGTGGCTGCTGTGATTTACTAAGTGCAATGATCTTTTAGTGCCTGTAAAACCATCTAAGGGTCAGTCACTGCCTCATTTGTATCTGCGTTAATAGGAGGTTCTATCTCAAATACTTGGAGAAGATCATTATAATGAAGCACCTACTCTAATTTACCGAGGCAAATACGCCTGAGAGAAGACTATTTTTGGCACTAATGTGACTGATATTTTTGTGCTCCGAGAGAAAAGAGTTTTTTCCTAACACATTAACTCATGTTCAGTGAAAGTAATACTTGTAAAAGCCTGTCGTGCCACATTATTCTTAAAAAAAAAAAAAAAAGTGATGTTTTAAACTGTTATGTTTTTATAACTCCATCAAGGAGGAGGTTTTGCCTAAATAACAACTTGACAGTTTTCTTTTACGGATGATTGTTAAAAGCTCATCCTGAGTCTCTTTAACTGCCTTACTAAAGCAACTGCCCGCTCTGTTATTCCTGCAGTGCAGTTTATGTGTGCGCTTTGGCAGAAATGTCACAGCTATTGTTAGATGTACTGTGTGTAGCTAAGAGGTTGCGTTTAAAATAATACAAGTGCACTTAATGAAATGAAACCGATTTTACAATATCACACGTTTCCCAAATGTACCCAGCACAGAAAACAAGTTTGGCTCATCCCTGAAAATCAGCTGAAAATGAACGTTTCAACACTGGAAGTCAAAATAATCTGTTATCATAACTTACGAAGTTAAACTCTCAAAAGAATGAGTCATTATTTCAACCTGACGAGTCACAATTTGAACCTGAAATAGATGGTAAAGTTTTTGAATCACACATTGGCTGAAACACCTGAGTGCTGCATATAGCTTAATTACAAAGTTGAGTCAGTGAGTGTTTACATGCTCTAAATTATCCGAATATCAGATTTTGACAGTGATCTGATCAACGTGTTTACCTGCTCTTGAGTAATCAGATAATGAGGAAACGCCCGGGTCTACATGAAGCAGACAGTAATCAGATTTTGGCTTTACAACGAGCCAATAAACTCACAAAAGAAGACATGACGTAAATGTAACATAAGACTCAAACTTCATGTCGTGGCCTTTTATAAAACATTGTGCCACTTTACTTAAAAATATGAACAACTTCATCTAGAAGATGAAGAATATTTGAATCCTTCCTTTCTTCAAGCGTGTATGTGGTTTCAGTGTCGCTGTTGGACTCGTAGCAACTCTGCTCGCTTATTTCCGGTACCGCAGTCTGTTTTCACTCAAATGTGATTTAAGTGCCCGCTTTCTGTTTGTGCAAAGTAAGAAGTAAAAACATTCAAATGGCTTGAGCGTCTCCTACAGCTGTCAAAGTCATTGCTTAGCAACAGCATATCAGCGGAGTGATGGTGTTTGTGAAACCTGTGATGTTGTGGTGAAATAACAGCACAATCAGTTTGTATAAAATAAACATTAAACACATAACAGGAAGCTTCATTTTACCACTAAGTACACTCTTTCATATTGTTTTACCATGTTATCTCTTTCTGTCCTTCCCTACAGGTTCCCGGATCCCACCTCCCCCTTCTATACACAGCCGTGGACCCTACCGGCCAGTACGAGGGAAGCCCTGGACAGAGCCCGCACTCCCCTAAGGATCAGGACAGAAGAAGAGCAAGGTAAATATTTCTTCTGCGCACAATTTAATTTCACCCAGGCTTTCCCCACAGCAAGAGTCATCGTCCCTTTTCATGTCCCCATGTCCTTTCACAGACCTGGTGATGGGGCAGACTTACTGACCCAATCACATTGTGTCCTTGTTGTTCGGGTAGTGACAATATAGAATTTTCAGTTATTAGTCAAATGATCTTTATAGTGGGTGTATAAGGTAGGAATTTCCAGTAAAGTGACCAGTGAGTAGACGTGCACTAATAAAGTGGACAGAGAATTACACGTGTCTCTTGAGATGCATTAATTGCTATGAAAGTGACAACTTTGTGACATGGCATTGTGTGAAGACACACATTTAACCAGCCAAGCTGAATGGAGAAATTAAAGACTGGCTCAGAATAGTACTCGGGCTCGGAGGGATCCTGGCAGGCAGCCAGATACAGTCGTCCTCCGAGAGGGTTTCTGTAGCTTTAATTGTGTTTCTTTATCTTACCCTTCCACAGTCAATTAATCTTAGAGCGCGGACAAGCAGTCATTAAACACTTAACCCGGCCGCTTCCTGTGTGAAGCTGATAGGACGTATCAGGAAGGGGCGTCTTTACCACTGACACCAAGGCTGCTCTCGTCCAGCGTGTAATTATGCAGTCTGTCCACTGTGGGACGGAGACGGAGGAGTGCGAATGCAAAATCTGACCTTTCCTTCCAGAATCCTTCAGTGCAAACTGCACACCTAATATTATTATTAGCCTCCGAGCTGTCATTAGATAAATCGTGGTCTTTAACCTTCAGTCTTGAGTTGTTATTGTGGTTTGGCTATAAATAATATTTACATTAATTAAACAGTAATTTATTACATAATACGTCATTACTTTTCTTTCTGTATCTGCAGGCTCAAGACTGCACGGCTCTCCTGTTTGCATCAGTGTCAAAAAATGAAATGTCTAAATTATAAATAGCAATAAAGTGTCTGTTTACCATCACAAGCAGGAAAGTCTACTTAGAGTTTAGAATCTGCACTTTCCACACAATTTCTCCATGTGATACACAATCAAGAATGTAAGAAGAGGTGTACATACCATGTACATACCCTGAGTGTTAGTGGACTTTACATATTTAAAGTGGTTTAGTGTGAAATACTCCATTCTACATCATTACAATGCAAAAATCGTGCCTTGTCAAGTAATATTGTATTAAATCTAGTCGATGAATTTAATATTTCTACTGTTGAGATTGTTATAAGGTTAATATAAGATTATGTAACCTCTTCAACTCCTTGAGACGACCGGTGGTTCCAAAATGCACTTCGTCATGTTCTTCATAACTTTCATATTTCATAAGCTACATTCAGAAGCTGGGCGTCGTATGAGGCTGTAACTCTTCTCTCCAGTCAAATAGATGGTGATGTCATTTTAAACCCTTAGAATAAAAGAAGCTGAACTCAGTTTGTTTTTCTACTGAAAGTCGACCCGTTTTTCCCCAAATCTGGGCTATAAACTATAAACAGACAGCGTCTCTTCAGTGATCTGCTCTGTAAACATTACTTTTATAAAATAACACAAAGAGCGTCTGAGATTTTTGGCTTTTAGAAGTAAATTGTAAGCATATGGTAATATGTGTACATCATAAAAAATTTTCATTTTTTGTTAATTTGTAGTGAGCTTTTAAAAAAATAAACAAATAAAATAAAAATTTACATTTATTTCATGCAGTTACTGAATGATTTGGTCACGTAAATTCCGATGGACAAACCAAAATATACCCTGGAGAGTAAGAGGGTAACTTATTTCCCAGCATTTTTTACTAGTTATGTGTAATTTAAGTAAGTTTATCTCTACAGTACATCAGCAGATAATGCTTGTTTTGAGAACTGTGCTTGAAACCAGCTAAACTGCCTGCCAGTATGGTGAGAGAATTTTATTTAATACATTAAATAAAATAGGGGGAAATGTCAAGAAGTAAGCCAGAAAACCTTATAAGTGCACAACCATCTCAAAATATTCTCAGTATTAGACAGATGGCCTAGATTTAAGATCATTCCTCTTAACATGTTTTTTGCAGTAATGGTTCTTCAAAGACTCTATGGCAAAGGTCATGGATCTATATAAAACCATAACCACTCAAAAAAAACATTTTTGCATGGTCACATGGTTCTTTACTATGATAAAACAAGAGTTCTACACTTATCACACTTCTACACGTCAAAGAATGCTTTTGTAGTACTGCACAGGATGCTTTTTGCTAGGAGTGAAACTTTCCAATTCAGAACTCTTCACAGTGGTGGTGATAGGAACCAGACGTCCACCTCTAAAAGCTCCCTCACAGAAGGTTATTACATGAAATAAATGTTATGAATGCCCTGTCAGATATCGGACTTTGATTTACAATAGTTTTGAGGAGATTATCCCCCCTTTTTAAAACACCGTTCATGGTGGAGGGGTATTTGTAAGGCATTCAGAGGCAAAAAAGTTTTCTGACTTTCCATTAATTTCCCATCATCAATATTGCATATTCAACTCAGAAGACACATGTATGTTCATTGGTGGGTTTGGATGGTAAATAAAATGTCTATATTTGTGTTGTAGTCATGGTGACCCCTGGTTCCCATCACCACCACTGTAAAGACATCTGAACCATTTCACACCAAACCACTCAGAAAGACTCTGTTTACAGGTCTGAAGATAGACGAGTCTGGAGAATGTGACGATGGCATAAGGCCAGATATCAAACTGTCTTTTCGGGGTTTATTCTGAAAGCATTGGCATGATTTTGGGCAACAGCTATATCAGACAGCTGGTCTCCGTACTTAGACTATTTATGAAGCAGGATTTGTTGGCAGAACGTAGGTGGAGGGGAATAAGTACACAGCTTTATTAGGTAGACGGGGCCAAGGAGAGAAAAGGCTAAAGCTTTAAAAGAGGGACGCATTTTCATTTTCCTGACCACTTTATTGGAAACCACTACTTTGATCTTATATGCACTGGCCACTTTATTGGTCTTCTCTATAAGTGTACAATGACAGGCTGCAGCCTGTCTGTTGCTGGACAATTAAGGGTTTCATATGGGCAATTTTTAAAAATCAAATCAAATTGGTATTAAATGAAAGTTTTGCAGCATCGGGAAGAAATCAGAAAGCACATTTAACAGAAAGTTACACAGAAATCTCAACAACTAAACACATGTCCACTTTTTACCTTTATTCCAGCATCCATTCTTTTCAGGAGACTCACTTTCTGTTCCTCAAAGAATCTGCAGATACACCTCCAAAGTTCAGACTTAGAAGCTGGTTGATGATTTTCTGAAGTAATCAAACCCATTCAGTGGTGTTGAGGTCTGGACTCTGGGGTGGTCAGTCCATTGTTCAGCTTCTTTGTTTGATGTGTCTGTCTCCTTTTCTCAGTGAGGTTCTTCTTGATCAGCTACACATCCTTTCAGACCCACAGCACTGAGTGATCTTCTCACAGTGGAAGGATGGACAGAAACACCTGTGGATGTTTTCAGATCTGCAGCAGCTTGATTTTTCTCTTGTCTCTCAAAGATGAAAGCTTTCAGTGCTGTTTATCTGTGAAGGGCAGTTTTGGTGGCTACCAGGTCTTCCAGGTGATTGTTAGGAGCCCCATTTTCTCTGTAGCTTTTAATCAGTTTCTGAACCCCAGCTTTGGAGACTCCTGTGGATTATCTTATATCTAGTCTAATCAGAAACATCTCCTGTAGCCTTTTTAGATGAACATGAGAAAGGTACAAAGCAGCTTAGGTGAGTTTGGGTAGTGAACATTAACGTCTGTTTGGAGGGAACATAAGGTCAGTGACGCCCTTTGGGAGCAGCAATTGTTGAAGCCACAATTTCTCTGTAGCTTTATAATCATTTTATGAACTCTATTTTTGGAAGCTCCTGTTATCTTCTCTTTGAATTTCTCCTCCTAATGCAAGTGGATAATCATACCTAATTTTTAGGGTCAGCGTAAATTGTCTGACAAATGCCGTTAAGCCCAAAGGCTATCAGATATATCATTACAGAAAAATAGTTGTTGGTCAAAATGGGCAAAAATCCAGCCAGTAGCTTAAATCAACCTTGGCCAAGAACATGTATCAGACTGTGAAATACAGCAAATAGCCTTTAAACATTATTATCTTCCCATCACTGATTAAATACCTGCATCCTTCTGAGCTCCTGAATAGTGTGTGAAGACAAAACACAACACTGAGTTCATGATATAGAGGCCATGATGAAACTGCTGTGGGTGCCGAGCGTTAATCATTCATGTGTTGTGAGATAAGTCATGTATTATTGAGATTGATTATGTGCTGCGGGTAGTGAAGTGGAGGAGATTGTGCATGTTGATCAAAACTCTCTGAGATGATAGGAGGGACTCTCTAGCCTATTACTCCGCCTCTGCCCTTCACTGAGGCTTAAAGGAGGTAAATGTCAGCACGTCTGTCTGCTTGACCACGGTCAACCACCTCAAACAGTACATTAAACCACTGAATTAGGTGTTCCTACACAAAATTAGAGCCGCATTGATGCAACAGGGACATTTTCTTGGAAAAATATGTCAAGGCAGACATGCTATGGATGGTGAGCATACACAGATTTAAAAAGTTAAGGGAAACTGACCAAAAAGTGCCAAAAGTCAATATCATGTCTTCAAAGTTGCGTAGTAAAATTTGACTTTGACTCAAATTGTCCCCCCCAAAAAAGAGAGCAATTCCCTGCAAAAGTTTGGTGATCATAAAGCTGCTTTATCATGTTAATGCTTCATAAATCTCCAAAATGGTTATTTTACAGGAGATGGAACAAGCCTACTTTACTCTAATGTAATTCAATAGAACCAGGCTTTTTAGGGTAACCGTGGTAATGGGCATGGAGTAATGATATAAACAGATGTAGGGTCGCCAGGGTAATGGGTGTGGAATAAAGATATATATGGGTGTAGGGTATCCATGGTAATGGGCATGGATTAACAATATAAACGGGTGTAGGTGTCCATGGTAATGGGTGTGCGATAATGATATAAATGTGTTTAGAGTATCCATGGTAATGGGCTAGGAGTAACAATATAAACAGGTGCAGGATAACCATGGTAATGGGTGTGGATTAACAATATAAATGGGTGTAGGGTATGCATGGTAATGGGCGTGGAGTAATGATATAAATGGGTGTAGATTAACCATGGTAATGAATGTGGAGTAACAATCTAAAAAGGTGTAGTGTAACCATGGTAATGGGCATGAAGTAATAATATAAATGGGTATAGTGTAACCATGGTAATGGGCATGGAGTAACAATATAAATGGGTATAGGGCATCCATGGTAATGGGCTAGAAGTCATGATATGAACGGGTGTACTGTAATCATGGTAATGGGCATGGAATAAGGACAAATGGTTGTAGTGTAATCATGGTAATGGGCATAAAGTAACCATTAAAATGGATGTAGTGTAACTATGGTAATGGGCATGAAGTAACAATTAAAATGGGTGTAGAGTAACCATGATAATGGGCATGAAGTTACAGTATAAACAGGTGTAGTGTAACCACAGTAATGGGCGTGGAGTAACAATATAAATGGGTGTAGTGTATCCATGGTAATGGGCTAGAAGTCATGATATGAACAGGTGTGGTGTAATCATGGTAATGGGCATGGAGTAATGACATAAACGGTTGTAGTATATCCATGTTAATGGCATGGAGTAACAATATAAATGGGTGTAGGGCATCCATGGTAATGGGCTAAAAGTCATAATATGAACGAGTGTAGTGTAATCATGGTAATGGGCATGGAGTAACAATTAAAACAGTTGTAGTGTAACCATGGTAATGGGCATGAAGTAACAGTATAAACGGGCATAGTGTAACCATGGTAATGGGCGTGGTGTAATGATATAAATGGTTGTAGTGTAACCATGGCAATGGGTGTGAAGTAACAATATAAACAGGTGTAGTGTAACCATGGTAATAGGCCTAAGGTAACAATGTAAACGGGTGTAGTGTAACCATGGTAATGGGCATGAAGTAACAGTATAAATGGGTGTAGGTTACCCATGGTAATGGGCGTGGTGTAATTAAATAAATGGGTGTAGATTAACCATGGTAATTGGCATGAAGTAACACTGTAAACGGGTGTAGCGTAACCATGGTAATGGGTGAGGTGTAACAACACAAATGGGTGTTGTATGATCGTGGCTCTGGATAGAATGTAACCATGGAAATAGACGCATAGCATAGCCATGAAAATGGGTGTGGTGTAACCATATGTATAAGGGCCATGAAATATGGATTGCGATAGTTGGGCAGTAAGAGTAGCTTTTTACCCCATAATCTTCAGCTAATGTCCTCCATACACCATCCCAGGAGCTATGGCTATGTTAAGAGTTTATCATAGAACTCTTTTGGCTCACAGGTGCTTTGAACACCTGAAGGATTTGAGAGCAGTAAACACACTCATTGGTTTTTAAAACAATCACAGAAAGCGAGATGTCCCAGACTTTCAGTGGGAAATCTCACTTTCTATCTTGTGCTATTGTAGCCTAGATATGATCCTGACTGCTAGTTTATACTCATTACATCTCTGAAATGGCAGTAGTGGCATGACATTTAACCGCCATTCATCTGATTATAAGGGCACGTAATGACTCCCCACTGAGTCAATAAGCGTGTAGGCAGTTACGGTCGTGTACCGTGGATCTATACTATGTCAATATGCAATGCAATTATACACAGGCAAACACATGAGAGATCTGAAGTGAATGGATTTGAATTTGATTGCAATAATAACTTATACAATATAGATATAAGTTATTACTAGACTCCAAAATGTATTTTATGATGCTTTATTTTTATATTTATATGTATGGTGCTATATTTTACGAGATATTGAATGGAAAATAAGACTATTTATGCATTCTTATAATATTTTTTGTCAACTAATCTGCTTTTAATCACCAATTTGAATTTTATGAATGAATTTTATCATTACTGTTTTTTTTTCACCATTAGACACTAGAATCAACTAAAGTAATGTTTTAAAATAATGTAAATTTACAATAATGTAATGTACAATAATAAAAAAATATTTTTAAAAATGAATAAATAAGGATTTCAGTAGATTGTAACATTATTTTAAGCAAATAGTGAAAATATGAAAATAATTGAGTGAATAGAGAAATCTATCACTAATATAATAATAATAATATTTTTTGTATAAAACAAATAAATGAATGAAGAAAGAAAGAAAGAAAGAAAGAAAGAAAGAAAGAAAGAAAGAAATACATTTAAATAAAAGGATTTCACCATAAATAACAATATTTTGAATGGACACACAAGCAGACAGATACTTACTATGTAAATAAATAGAGAATTTCACCACTAACATCATTTTTACAAACATCAATAAATAAATAAAAATTTATACAAATTTACCACTACTGGCACTTTTATGCCTGCATTTTGAAGTCTGTGTAGAAAAGCTGCATCAAGATGAAAATGAAAGTAGGATGTAGAACATGAGTGCAGTGGTCCCGGCAGAAGAAAAAGAATAAGGGAAAGGAAATGAGATGATTTTTCTCACCCTCAGCATTCCGAATTCAACCTTTCAGACTGGAGGACGGCTTTTGCTTTGAGGTATTAGTCATTTCTTTCACACAGTCGTAAACTAATCCTGGCTGCTAGAATGGGGAGGAAACGTTCCCATAGAACTGCAGCAGCAGGCAAAATTGCATAAACACAAGTTGGAGAAAACCCTTTAAGCATTGCGGGGATTAAATCTCCCGGCTAAGCCAAAATCAAATATTTGATTGTTCGGCTCCCTCAAGGTGAGGAGGAATGAATAGCGATGATAGAGCGGAGCACATGATTCTGCTCTGAAACCTAGAGCACTGATGGATCTGCTGTTTGTGTGGGATTATGGAAGTTACTCTTACTGGCTCCGCTGTGTTTAGTGTACAGTATGTCTTATTTTCTCATGTATATTTCCTATCGAAGAGATTCTGAAGAATGTATCTGTGATCTGTTCTCTGAGTGTGAGTATTTGAGAGTGTGCAGTTTATCAGGGATGGACAATTAATTACTTGGGCTATTTTGCTTTGCTACTTGGGTATTCTTGGAACTGAATACTTCTACACACTTAAATGATTCCTCAAGGGTTTTTTAGTAAGGATAATGGCTTTATATAGAACCATCATGGTTCTACACCGATCAGGCATAACATTATGACCACCTCCTTGTTTCTACGCTCATTGTCTATTTTATCAGCTTCACTTACTATATAGGTGCACTTTGTAGTTCTACAGTTACAGACTGTAGTCCATCTGTTTCTCTGATACTTTGTTAGCCCCCTTTTACCCTGTTCTCCAGTGGTCAGAAGCCCCACGGAGTCCCACAGACCGCATTTGTGAGGTCAGACACTGATATTGGACGAGAAGGCCTGGCTCACAGTCATGTGAGTCATGCTCTAATTCATGCCAGAGGTGTTCTGTCGGTTTGAGGTCAAGATTCTGTGCAGGCCAGTCAAGTTCTTCCACACCAAACTCGCTCATCCATGTCTTTATGGACCTTGCTTTGCGCACTGGTGCGCAGTCATGTTGGAACAGTAAAGGGCCATCCCTAAACTATTCCCACAAAGTTGGGAGCATGAAATTGTTCAAAATCTCTTGGTGCTGAAGCATTAAGAGCTCCTTTCACTGGAACTAAGGGGCCAAGCCAAACCCCTGAAAAACAACCCCACTCCATAATTCCCCCTCCACCAAACTTTACACTTGGCACAATGCAGTCAGACAAGTACCGTTCTCCTAGCAACCGCCAAACCCAGATTGTCAGACATAGAAGTGTGATTCATCACTCCAGAGAATACGTCTCCACTTCAGTTATTTGTATGGGTGAGTGAATACTTTTCGAAATATAGTGTACATACATACATACATACATACATAGGTAAAACTTTATTTTTGGTAATTTATTTATTCTTAATTTTATCTTTTATGAGTGATAATCGCTGAGCACTTTTTAAAGGAGCAGTTTTATGAGCGACTGGTGGCCGGGCAGCCCACGTAACCCGGCCGGGCTCAGCCCAAAGAGGCAACGTGGGGGGACCAGGTGGGCCCACCACCCGCAAGGTCCAGCATGGGGTAAACTGGCTCTTGGCACATGGAATGTAACCTCACTGGGGGGAAGGAGCCGGAGCATGTGCAGAAGGTTGAGAGGTACCAACTAGATATAGATGGGCTCACCTCCACCCACAGTTTTGGCTCTGGAACCAAACACCTTGATAGAGGTTGGTCCCTCTCCTACTCAGGGGTTG
Source organism: Pygocentrus nattereri (assembly GCF_015220715.1). Classification (NCBI taxonomy): domain Eukaryota; kingdom Metazoa; phylum Chordata; class Actinopteri; order Characiformes; family Serrasalmidae; genus Pygocentrus; species Pygocentrus nattereri. The sequence continues at coordinate 21,419,719 of NC_051217.1, read as the reverse complement.
CACAGGGTGATGCATTTGAAGTTTGCCCCGTTGTACGAGAGGTCGCCTCAATGCGAATTAAAATCGCAGAGAGGAAAACTCTGACTGTTGTATGTGCTTATGCACCAAACAACAGGTCAGAGTATTTTGCCTTCTTGGAGCGAGTGGGCGGGGTTCTGGAAAGGGTCCTGCCTACAGACTCCATAGTCTTACAGGGGGACTTCAATGCTCAAGTTGGCAATGACTGGGAGACCTGGAGAGGCATGATTAGGAAGAACGGCCTGCCTGATCTAAACGTGAATGGTGCATTGTTATTGGACTTCTGTGCCAGGCATGGATTGTCCATAACAAACACCAAGTTTGAACACAAGGATATTCATAAGTGCACATGGTACAAGAGCTTCTTGGGTAAGAGGTCAATGATCGAATTTGTTGTCATTTCATGTGACTTGGGACCGTATGTTCTGTACACTCAGGTAAAGAGAGGTGCTGAGCTGTCAACTGATCACCATCTGGTGGTGAGTTGGATCAGATGGCAAGGAAAACTGATGGTCAGACCTGGTAGGCCCAAGAGATTAGTGAGGGTGTGCCAGGAACAACTGTCAGATGCCCCTGTTTGGAATGATTTCAACTCCCACCTCCGGGAGAGCTTTTCTCATGTCCCGGGGGAGGTAGGGGACATGGAGTCTGAATGGAACCTGTTCAAAACCTCCATTGTGGAAGCTGCTAGGCATAGCTGTGGCCAAAAGCTTGTGGGTGCCTGTTGGGGCGGTAACCTAAGAATGGTGGGGCATTGATGGGGCATGGGAGTTTGCCAACCCAGTCTACATGTGTTTTGTGGATTTGGAGAAGGCTTACGACTGGGTTCCCTGAGATATCGGGGTTACTACTCCGGGCCATTTGATCTCTGTACTCACAGAGTGAGAGCTGTGTTCGTATACTCAGCATTAAGTTGGACCCTTTCAGTATTAGTGTTGGGCTCCAGCAGGGTTGTGCCCTGTCTCCACTCCTGTTCGTGATATTCATGGACCGGGTGTCAAGGCGTTGCCAAGGTCAGGAGGGCATTATGTGTGGAGGCCAAAGGGTGGCGTCTCTGCTGTTTGCAGATGATGTTCTTTGGCTGAATCAACGCTTGCTGGAGTGGTTTGCAGCTGAGTGTGAAGCAGTTGGTATACCGATCAGCACCTCCAAATCTCCATGGTCCATGGTCAAATCTTAGTCTAGAAAAGGATGGCATGCCCACTCCAGGTTAATGGAAAGGACTTGCCCCTAGTGGAGAAATTTAAGTATCTTGTTCACGAGGGATCGTGAGATTGGCCGCAGGCTGGGACAGGTGGCAGCAGTAATGCGGTCACTGTACCGGACTGTAGTGGTGAAGAGGAAGCTGAGCCATAAGGCAAAGCTCTCTGTTTACCGGTCAGTCTATATCCCGACCCTTACCTATGGTCATAAACTGTGGGTAATGACTGAAAGAATGAGATTGTGAATACAAGTGGCAGAAATGAGCTTTCTTCGCAGGGTGGCAGGCTACACATTATTTGATAGGGTGAGGAGCTCGACCATCCGGGAGGATTGAGAGGAGCCAGCTGAGGTGGTTGGGGCATCTGATTCGGATACCCCCTGGGGTCCCTGGGAATGAGTTGGAGGAAGTTTCAGGGGACAGGGTCATCTGGGATTCTCTGCTCTCCCAATTGCTACTGCAAACCTACCTGGATTAAGCGGTCAACAACGATGATGATTATAATAATATATTAATAATCTAATACAAACCTACAAATGTACATTTCCTGAAGGAAATGCAAAATGGTTGCAGCTTATATGGTTCCCACTTCCTAATAGGCTGTTGCTTGGTGGTTACTATGGTATCCCAGGTAGTTGGTAAAGAGTTCCTAAGCAGTTGCTATGGTAAGCCATGTGGTTGTTAAATGCTGCTCGTCAGTTGCCACGGTGTACGGGGTGTTAATTTAGTTGCTCATGGGCAGTTGCCAAGTGTTAAATATGTGTTGTTGAAAATGAATGGGAGTCTATGGGAGGAACAAGGGATGAAAGGATAATGCACAGAGGAGTTAAGGTCAGTATGACTGTGAATTAGTGCTTGGGGACCTGCCCTGAGTGAGGATATGCGTTTTGGTGTCTGATGAAAAGAAAAATGAAAAGGCAAATGAAAAGACAGGACTGGGGTTTGGGTGAAAATGGATGGGACTCTACGGGAGGAACGAGGGATGTGCAGGTCAGTGTGGCTGTGCAGTACAGTTTGAGGTCCTACCCGTAGTGAGTAAACGTATGCGGGTCAGAACAACATTGAATTCATGCTCAGGAGTCAGTTCTGAGATAGTATATGCAAAACAGTGTCTTCCGGTTGGGTACAAATACAGTAGATAGTCATGAAGTTTTTCACTCCATTCATTCCTATATGAAAAAAAAAATCTGAATTTAACAAAGATTTCATGAAAACTGTCTATCTGATCAAGACATTTATACAAGCCTGAATCACAGAATCACACAATCTCACCAGACAATCTGGAGTTGAAACAGTGTTGATATCTTGAAAACTGCAGAACCAGTTAGGTGGCAAACATCCAGCTGAAAAATAACATTAAGAGAGAAAAATAATATAAAACAAAGAATAATATTGTTCAACCATAATGATTATTTTTTCCCCAGATGTTTTATACCAGCTGAGACACGTTTGTTGTCCAAATGTTGCTTTTTTAGTTTATTGATATAGCTACAAAATTAATTAACAATAGAAATCAATAGTCACCCAAATCTTTTCTATAAATACATTCCCAAACCTTCTGTCAAGCTGAATCCAGGTCCATGTCAAGGTGGCACAGGCTTGTATGTGTGATTTAGGACACAGTATGAGTCACTATGACCTGTAAAAATGAACAGCATTACACCATGTGGCTGAACGTTGCCATCAGCTATTTTAGATGACAGGTGTTGTGCTGAATTCTTTCATGCTCACACATTTCATTTAGGCATGTAGATTACATACAGCATCGCTGTTCCTGCTTTTAAACATGTATCTTCAGTTAAAAATTCAAGATTATTTATAAAAACTAACAGAAAATGCAAATGTACTCTAGCATCCATATGCTTGAAGTGCAGGTCATATTCTGTCGGGGGGTGGGGGGGTGATTTTGTACAATACCCATTTTCTAAAAGAGCTGACCAAGCCGCTCAGTTATATGGTAGTAGTAGTAGTAATAAAATCAAAGTGTTTTGATTGTGCTTGAATTTTTCAGATCGTGTTGGAAGTTTTTATGTATTAACATCTCCTGCACAAGCTCAAATAGTAGGTCCAGCTCCATGTTCAAGTCTCAAATCATCCCAAAATTGACATCATAAGTGATGACAACAGTAGATAATTCACTCACATCCTCAGAAGACAGGACATCCACTGAGTTATGAAGTGTTCTTTGAATTCTCTTTCTGTCATCATATTCAGAGCTTGGAAAATGGGTCCACGTTGCATGCAATTACACGTTTCCACCAGAGGGGTCTCCAAATCACTAAATCTTATGCAGTGTAGCTTTAAGGCCTTAGAGTAAATGATTTCTAAATCCTAAAGTCTTTCTGAAGTTACAAAATAACTCTGATCCTTAAACTCACTTTGGAGAACACACCTAGGACCAGTCTTTGCCATTCCACAACTATGTATACACAATAGGTTAAAATATGACGATATAACTTTTTATGTTTGTGATTTTAAATAATCCTTAGTGGATATTTCTAAGGTGACAAAAGCAGCACTTGCATTTAAGAACTGCTGGAATTCTATAAAGTAGATGGAGCTGCTGTGTCTAATGTACTGCATTTTTTTTAGTGTTTAAACCAGTCGATAGTCTTTTGAAGCTATTTAGAGCTATTTCATTAATACCTGGGACGAATTAAGTGACAACAATACTAATATCCCAATATTAAGGCCATTTCATAAACGATTTCGGATTTTCAGGTGTTCCTGAGGATGACAGTGTAATTTTTCTCTCAAAACTGTCTGTGATATGGACCAGTTATTTGCCATGTGCACAGTGAGTATACTCAAGAGCTTACAGTATTACAATACAACATTAGTCATTGTCAGGATTGTGAGGATAACTTACCCTGCAGAACAGCAAATCACAAATAAATCATTATTAAATCATCCCCCCAACCTACCCGGCCCAGCTGTAGTCTATCAGCCAAGACATGTTTGATGTCTAAAGTTTGCACTGGAGCTCTGAGGGAAATGTTTCCTAAATTTATTCCACAAATAAAAAATTCTGGGTGACACAAACTTCCTTTAGCTTCTTTGCTACATTAGCTCCAGTTCAGAAGAAAAGAAGTTGCACAATATTTCCAGAACTATTCGCTCGTCTGCCTTCAAACACATATAAAATCAAGTGACATCCCATTCTTAATCCATAGGGTTTAATATGAGGTCCGCCCACCCTTTGTAGCTATAACAGCTTCAACTCTTCTGGGAAGGCTTTCCACAAGGGTTAGCAGTGTGTTTGTGGAATTTTTGACCATTCTTCCTTTGTCCAAAATTGTCCAAAATCTCTTGGTGCTGAAGCATTAAGAGCTCCTTTCACTGGAACTAAGGGGCCGAGCCCAACTCCTGAAAAACAACCCCACACCATAATCCCCCCTCCACCAAACTTTACACTTGGCACAATGCAGTCAGACAAGTACCGTTCTCCTGACAACCGCCAAACCCAGACTCGTCCATCAGATTTCCAAATGGACAAGCGTGATTGGTCACTCCAGAGAACACGTTTCCACTGCTCTAGAGTCCAGTGGCGGTGCTTTACACCACTGCATTCAATGCTTTTCATTGTGCTGGTGATGTAAGGCTTGGATGCAGCTGCTCGGCCATGGAAACCCATTCCATGAAGCTCTCTACGCTGTGCTTGAGCTAATCTGAAGGCCTCATGAGGTCTGTAGCGATTGACTCTTCAGAAAGTCGGTGACCTCTGTGCACTATGCCCCTCAGCATCCACTCTGTCATTTTACGTGGCCGACCACTTCGTGGCTGAGTTGCTGTCGTTCCCAATCGCTTCCACTTTGTTATAATACCACTGACAGTTGACTGTGGAATAATTAGTAGTGACAAAATTTCATGACTGGACTTGTTCCACAGGTGGCGTCCGATCACGGTACCATGCTGGAATTCACTGAGCTCCTGAAAGCGACCCATTATTTCACTAATGTCTGTAGAAGCAGTCTGCAGGGCTAGGGGCTTGGTTTTATACACCTGTGGCCATGGAAGTGATTGGAACACCTGAATTCAATGATTTGAATGGGTGAGTGAATACTTTTGGAAATATAGTGTATATCCTTGGAAAGGCCAGGATGTCTCTACTTGTCACACCAGGTTTCAGCACCTTAGCTTATATGGTTTTTGAAATATATTTTGGGGACCTAGAGAAGACAAAAAGTATGACCTGGTCTAATGAGGATATTAGGTATTAGGGCTTTTTCTGTCTAAGCCAGTGGAGTCCAGTCCTGGTCCTGAAGATCTACCATAGTCCAACCATAGTCTATCACACCTGATCCAGGTAATGAAGGCCTTCAGGATCATCTGAATAATAGAGCCAGGTGTTGGATCTGGCCACACCTGCTCTAAACAGTTTGGGAAAGTGTGTACACTCAACATGTAAACTCAAGTGTTTGGTGATGTTCTCTGATTAATTTTGAAATAAATTTAGCACTTCCATTTAAAGCCTGAGCAAGATTATTCTAAGTCTAAGTAAAATAACTTATTATACTGACTGATCACATGACATGTCTTAGACGCAAATATAACTTACTGTGGAATCAATTGACCAGGGTATATTTTGTTTTTTTTTTTTTTTTATAAAAGTTCCCCTCAAATTAACAGCACATATGTTTTATAATCTACACATATCACTATATGTTTACGTTTTACTGCTGAAAGCCAAAAATCTCAGATGCTCTTTGTGTTATTTTATAAAAGTAATGTTTACAGAGCAGATCACTGAAGAGACGCCGTCTGTTTATAGTTTATAGCCCAGATTTGGGAAAAACGGGTCGACTTTCAGTAGAAAAACAAACTGAGATCAGCTTCTTTTATTATAAGGGTTTAAAATGACATCACCATCTATTTGACTGGAACGGAGAGTTACAGCCTCATACGACGCCCAGCTTCTGAATGTAGCTTATGAAATATAAAAGTTATGAAAAACATGACGAAGTGCGTTTTGGAACCAATGGTGGTCTGAAGTAGTTGAAAAGGTTAATTTTCATATGGGATTTCTTTATCCAGATGTCACTGTGAAATGACCATAATGAAGACTGACCACCAAACGGTCAGTCTTGTTTGCATTGTCTCCAGTGGTGGACAGTAACTAAGTAACTTAAGTAGTTTTTTTTTTCGTGTATCTGGACTGAAGTTTTTCCATTTTGGGCGACTTTTTATTTTCACTCCACTACATTTCAAAGTCTAATATCTTCTTTTTTCCTCCACTACATTTTGAGAAATCTGTCGTTCCTTTTGGTTTCTGTGTTTATAAAAACGTAACATGTCAAAACGAAAGAAGTGCAAAGCAAGAGCACCAATCAGGGCACAGCGGTCACTTTGTTTAGAGCTTGTTTTGACCTGTTGGTCATACCGACCCAGTGCAGCACACGGTTCAACGTCAGTGCAGCAGCGTAAAATTTTGGGAGAATCTTTTCGCGAGGGCTGGAGGTTAGGGAACCAGCCTCGTGACTGGAAGGCTCCGGTTGAATGATGAACTAACCTAACTTTGTGTAAATAGAGCACAATATAGAAATATGTCCACATATGCAGTCGTGACTGACGCGGCTTTTTTCTGAATTTATACAAACACCATTTGATTTTATAGTAAATTAGTTTGAGCTGGTTTATGTTTATGAAAATGGATGGAGAAAATGGATGGATGGTTTATGAACAGAGGCCTACAGATCAACATAGTAAAGGAGCTCATTTGTGATCCTGAGTTTAAAGCCAGTTTTTATTAAACTTAAACTTGGAACTAAGTTGCATTAAGTTAATTAACCTTTCAGTACTTTTACTTTTGATACTTAAGTGCATTTGAAGGCAAACATTTTTGTACTTTTACTCAAGTGGAGGTCTAAAGGGAGGAACATCTACTTTTACTGGAGTAATATTTTACCTTGGGTGTCTCTACTTTAACTCAACTACATGGCTTCTGTACTTCGTTCACCACTGGTGGTCTCTCATAGGTATAAGATGCTTTGAGTTTTTAAATATGAAGCCAAGAAACTCACTTTCATAAACTATGAAAATGGAATTGAAGATGAAATTGTCTTCAAAGCATTTAGGCAGCGCTGTAATGTTCTGCCCGTTTTCACAGCTGTGAGTGAGGTGAGTCTGTTGTCTGTTGAGTGTTTACCATGTTAGCATGCAAGCGAATTATTTTCAAGGTCCATGGGGTGATAGTAAGAGCTGGCATTAACATCGCATCATCTCTTTTACTTTACCACTGCCTGTGTTTGAACAAAAATTGTTTTGCTTTGAACTGAGGGTAAATATGTCTATAATTAAGTCCAGATTAATTAAATCCACTGTCACCTAGGATTTGCCCGTGGCGAATGAATATTGAGTATTTTTTCCCCTCTCACAGCCAACGCTCATTTGTGCTGAATGGCGCAGTTGGAGTGTCAACAGTATAAAGTGGAGTAATATTCAGCACAATGAGCAGAACCTGCATTTTGGGAAAGTTTTCTCTGTAAAAGCTTCATGAGTTTCAGGATACTGTGAAATAAAAAACCTGAGAAAATGATATTTTAATCGCTTGTTATGTGAAGCCCCCTGAAACTCTCTGGGAACAGCTGGAACAGTCATGAAAGAGCCAATCAAAATGGAGAAAGCACACTTTAAAAAGATGGTTCTTCAAGAGTTCTTTATTAATGCAAACAATAAAGCTTTGAAAACGCAAAGCTTTTATGTGACTAAAGGCGTCTTTAAATTGATTATGCAAAGCCACCTGAATCTCTCTGGAAACAGCTGTTTCCAGTCATGAAACAGCCAATCAAAATGGAGACAACAAACCACACTCTTTAAAAAGATGGGTCTTCAATAGCCCTTAGTAAAGAAAATGGTTCTATATAGGATAAAAGCACTTTAAAAAGATGGTTCTTTATTAATGCAAGTGGTTCTGTATAGAACCATGAACACTCAAAGAAGCTTTTACATAACTAAAGGGTTCTTTAAATTGATTATGTAAAGCCACCTCAAACTGGAAATAGCTGGAACGGTCATGAACAGCCAATCAAAATGCAGACAGCACACCACACTCTTTAAAAAGATGGGTCTTCAATAGCCCTTAGTAAAGAAAATGGTTCTATATAGAACCATGAACAGTCAAAGAACCTTTTTTGTGACTAAAGGGTTCTTTTCATCATGAAAATGTTTTTCAGATTGGCGGAAAACGTGTAAGTGTGCTACAGATGTCTCTATATAGAACCTTATTTTTTATTTAAAGGGTTCTATATAGCAACCTATTCTTCTATTGTTACAAGCAAATATGCAAACATGGAGAGAATCAGAAGGGGGCAAATAGTTTCCCCAGTATAGTAGCTTGGTTATTCATTTCTCCCTCTCATGACAGAATGAAAGACGTGGTGAAATAAGGCACCACAGATGATTTTACACAGCATGAATGATATGATACACAGCATATGAAGAATTCTAGCGAGTAACTAGTGCAATATCTGAATGTGTTGCATTCAATTTTGTGGTTTGTCAGTTTGCATAAAAATGAAGCTCTGTGCAGTTTCCATCCTGCAATGCAAGAGTTGTGTGACGTTTCACTGTACACTGTCAGCCTCAGGAGCACAGCCCATCTTTATATTTCTGACAGTATGTTTTCGTCAGATACAGTTGAGACACGTGTTTAGATTTTTACGGCTCGGTTTTCTTTGCTCAGGTGGAGTCCGTGTGATCCAACACTTCAAGATGGCCGAGCAGCATGAGGCCCAGTGTCCTGTAGAGAAAGATAATGAACTACTGTCCAGCTAACGAGAGAGCAGGAAACAGAGCTTCCAGACCATTTTAAAACATATAGCTTGTGTAAGTGTCTGTAAGAGTCTCTGTGTCTGTGCATACATATGCTTTACTTTGGGACTCTCCAATCTGCAGTCTAATTTTCAAAACTTCTCCATTTCTTTGCTTCTACATCTCAGTTTACTTTGATGGTTTGCCAATGTCTGCAAAGCTGCTTACAGTGAAATGGCATAATGACAAGGCACACAGTAAATTCTTGAGTTTGTCCAAGTAAAGGCAAGTTTTACATTGTAATAAAAAGCCAAGCATGCAAAATGTTTTGGAACAAGCCTGCATGATTCTTACATGTGTCAATTGTCATTGTATATTCTATGGGTAGTGGTGGAGGAAGTACACAAACCAAATACTTGAGTTAAAGTAGAGACACCCAAGGTAAAATATTACTCCAGTAAAAGTAGATGTTCCTCCCTTTAGACCTCCACTTGAGTAAAAGTACAAAACTATTTACCTTCAAATGTACTTAAGTATCAAAAGTAAAAGTACTAAAAGATTAATTAACTTAAAGCAACTTAGTTACAAGTTTAAGTTTAATGAAAACTGGCTTTAAACTCAGGATCACAAATGAGTTTCTTTTACTATATTGATCTGTAGGCCTCTGTTCATAAACCATCCATCCATTTTCTAAGCCGCTTCTCCGTCAGGGTCGCGGGGGGGTGCTGGAGCCTATCCCAGCAGTCATCAGGCGGAAGGCAGGATACACCCTGGACAGGTCACCAGTCCATCGCAGGGCAGACAAACAGACACAGACAGTCAAACAGGGGCAACTTAGCATCCAATTGGCCTGACTGCATGTCTTTGGACTGTGGGGAAAAAACAGAGAACCCGGAGGAAACCCACGCAGAGAACATGCAAACTCCACACAGAGAGGACCCCAGTCACATGGCCGGGGATTCGAACCCAGGCCCTCCTCGCTGTGACAGCGAGAGCGACAGCGCTACCCACCGCACCACCATGCCGCCCTAAACATAAATCAGCCCACACTAATTTACTATAAAATGAAATGGTGTTTGTATAAATTCAGAAAAAAGCCGCGTCAGTCACGACTGCATATGTGGACATATTTCTATATTGTGCTCTATTTACACAAAGTCAGGTTAGTTCATCATTTATGTTGAACAGATTCTCCCAAAATTTTACGCTGCTGCCCTGACATTGAACCGTGTGCTGCACTGGGTCGGTATGACCAACAGGTCAAAACAAGCTCTAAACAAAGTGACCGCTGTGCCCTGATTGGTGCTCTTGCTTTGTGCTTCTTTTGTTTTGACATGTTACATTTTTATACACACAGAAACCAAAAGGAACGACAGATTTCTCAAAATGTAGTGGAGGAAAAAAGAAGATATTAGACTTTGAAATGGAGTGGAGTGAAAGTAAAAAGTCGCCCAATAATGGAAAAACTTCAGTACAGATACACAAAAAAAAACTACTTAAGTACAGAAACTAATTACATTTACTTACTCACTGTCCATCACTGCCATGGGGAATAACTACAAAATTTGTTCAAAATAGGCATGAGATTCTGTAAACTGTTGATTTTCTACATCATAGCAAAGCAATGACTCTGGAATAACCACACCCACCAATCCAGCCTTCATAATCTCACCCTCAGACTCTGCCATTCCCAACCAGATTTCACAGCAAAATACTGCATAGGTCAGGGTTTCGACCCAAATGTTAAGGAGGGCCATTTTGTCATTTCAACAAAAATCAAACCACCTTGGGAGCCACATTTTATGTCCATTTTACCATCTTGGCTGTAAATACATCTCAGTATGTCCTACTATAGGCTAAAAAATAGTCATAAAGAGTCAATTAGCAGTCCTACATTAACTCCAGCGTGTAAGACTGTTTATTGTTAAAATGATCAGCAGAGCTTTATTTGACTGCAAAGGAGGATTCTTTTATTTTTACATAATCTGATTATGCTATGGAGCCACAGCAGGGTAGCAAAAGAGCTGCATGTTGCCGACCCTTGGCATGGCGGATGTGAACAAGAATAATGTGTGTTGGTTACAGCAAGTCATGTTTTCAAGCACTAGATCTCCTCGGCGAGTAAACACCTGGTTATTTTCTCTATTTCAGTTTAACATGATGTGCCGTGTGGACAATTGTTTACATCCCTTGGTAATAAGATTGCTAACAACAGTTCTTGGCTTAATTCTTGCAAACTAGTGCAGTCACTAGGCTACATGGGTGATGTTTATTGACTTTTCTGACCTTAATCACACTAGTGATACAAAGTGACATGTAGGAGAAGCCTAAAGCCTCGGGTTCACTACACGACTTTGAGTCTTAACAGATTATTAAAGACTGGGCGTCTCACACAGTCCGACTGGCTTTTGCAGATATTTTAGCCAACAGAAATATTGGGGATCACACCCTATTCAACTTTTAAGTTGCTGCTGAACTGTGTGGAACTCGGGGAATTCATGCAAACTCACGCATCCTCCCATTACGAGGAGGTGCAAATAAACAAAGATGGAGCTGCTGCTGCTGCTGTTTTCTCTGCCGCTTTCACTGACGCAGTAAAGAAGCAGCAGGTAAACATGTTTTAAGTGACAGTCATGGATTTAAAAATGTGGGCAGTCTGGTATTTTTAGGGTTTGTAAATGTTGTGCCTTAAACTCGGCTCATTAAAAAGCTTCGCTCCACACGTGAGAGACTTCTCACCATTTTTCTTAGTTTACTTGCTGTGTTTTCTAAAATGCAGGGTGAAAGTTGTACAGGGTGAAAGTTGTGAAGTGTAACCCCGGTAATGATAAGAAAACATTGCTTAGACGCCTCTTATTGGTCTATATAGGACAATTCACATTAAATACCTGTGTGCTTGCTCAGTCAGAAAGATGGAATCATCAATAAACCAGACGCACTGATGAAGCGAAACTGGATTATGAGTGTGAGCATATTTTAAGAAGCAATTTATGAAGTTGAGATGCTTGTAACTGTTGCCTTTGAGTTTCAAGGGAGTTGCAGGACACTTTTCATAATGTACCTCAAGTGCAATTGAGTTTCATTTAGGTTTCGGATTAGGAAACATCCAGCTGATTGGTGGTTGGGCCACTATGCTGTCTTTGTTTCAGTTTGTTTCAGTTGTTTGAGTTCAAACATATTCGGTCTAATAATGCTGTGTATATATATATATATATATATATATGTATGTATGTATGTATGTATGTATATATGTATGTATGTATGCGGTAGAACAATGCAACCATGACCCTGACCCTACCCCCCCCCACACCTGTTCTGCCAAGTCCCTGTTCCCCAAACCCCCCCCCCCGCCTTTCCTTGGGACAATGCCCAGAAGGTGGTCCTTATTTCACAGATGAGAAAAGTGTAGTTTGCAACACACTATACACCTTATATATTTTTTTATAGTTTACATTTTGGAAAAATAAAAAGATGTTCATTTTGATCAACAAAAAAAGGTATGGATGCTAAGGTATACACAATTAAACACTAATTAACCATTTGTAGGAGAAAAATACCATCAATTTAAATTATAGACATACATTTTTATTAATTATTAATTATTTCTTAATTAAATATTTAGGAAGTTGCAAATAGTTGATTTTAGGCTGATTTTACACTGTAAATCTCTCATGTGACTGGTTGCATGCAGCATAGTTTCTGTGCAACTTGATTACTCCACTTGTTAGCTAAATTAGCAGCTCATATTTTAGGATACACCATATTGTTCTCACTATGTAAGTCATCCATGTGGAGTTATTTAAATATTTGCAGCTTATATACACACCCTGCCTCGTCTCCAGGCTTTTATTCTACTGTTCTGTTTTAAAACATTCGATTATGAAATAAGTACAAATACCAACTTTTCACCTGGAAAAACGTGAAACGTTCACAATCAGACCTTAAAACCACTGCTGTACCTTTGAGGGAACATTTCCAATGTTTGTACCTCGATGAGCGAAAAATGTACCTGAACAGAACCTTCATTTCTCACAGTGTCGCGCATTTAACTCCACGGTTAATCGTCGATTCTCTGCAGCAATGAAAAAAAGTGCTGTTTCAGTTTACTTGATTTTAAAGGTTTACACAATTTCCACATGAATAAAATCAACATGGCTGTTGCCAAACGTCAGTCAGCTGGAACACAAAGTTATGCTGATATATTTCATCCATGTACACAGTTGAATCAATTGAATTCAACTTGCTTTTTCAGTCAGCGGCTATCTTAGAGAGCACCACGGCGCTCTAAGCAGCTCCATTAATGATAACGCGGCTGAGGATTTCCTCTAATCCTACATTAGCTGAAATCCTTCCATTTCCTCCCCAGTGACATCTGAGTGTAAACAACAGCTCCCGTCTGGATGCCACAGATCATTTCTCATTCATATTTATAGCACTTTAGGATGGTGTATCACTAATAACATATCTAACCTTCAGCTATAGGCTACACCAGCTCGGCTCCGCTTGGCAATATTGACAGAGTCTGGACAGCGATGTGTTTCACACCTAGTGCGTTTGCCAATGCTGATTTGTCAGGGGCCAAGCGTGTCCTTGATTTCTGTCGATGGTGCAGGGGAAGCTGCCAGCATGGAAGCAGAAGGCCAGCCGGGAGTTCCAATAAAACATGAGAACACGCTGGCCAGCTCGGCTGACTCTCAGCGGGGAAAACACATGGAAATGAATGCAGCTGGAAGCTATCAATCATGCTACAGCACATTCCTCACCAACTGATGTTATTTACTCCCACCTGGAAGAGTTGTTTATTGTTTGTTTTTTTGCTTTGTTTAGCTGCATTCTGTATTTATTTATTTATTTCCCTCCCCATGAGAAATGGGGTCTCCCGTGGAAAGGTGGTCCAATGGATCCATCTAGTTAACCCACTGGACACCATGAGATTGTCTAAATTAAATTCAAAATGCTGTCCATTAGGCTGATGGGGTCTGCAAAGCAAATGGATATAAAAATAACTTGTTGTTTATGTTGTTTCATTTCAGCCCTGAGAATGGTGAAACTTTAGTTGCTGGAAACATGCATGAAACCTGCTCTGTGAGGGTCCATGGGGGTCCTGACCACTGAAGAACAGGGTAAAAGGGGGTAATAAAGTATCAGAGAAACAGATGGACTACAGTCTGTAATTGTAGAACTACAAAGTGCACCTAGAGTAAGTGGAGCTGATAAAATGGACAATGAGTGGAGAGACGGAGGTGGTCATGATGTTATGCTTGATTGGTGTAATGGTCTTGAAAAAGTGTTCATGAGCTAAAAATTAGACATGCATTTTTTTTTAGTTCCCAGAAATCTGTCCTCTCAGATGTTCTCGAAGGTCCAGCGAGTTCCCCCTGGAAACACTCATAGTAGAACCAAAATCACACCACCAACGTTGAATGAGCTACTGCTGATAAAATGCGCAGCAGCAGATGAGCTGGAGTCTGTAATGTTAAAGTCTGGATGTATCTGTAAACATATCTGTGTTCGGTTCTCTGGGATGCCTCTGCTAGTGTTCTGTGACACATCTGTGATGCTTCTTATAAAGTGTAAATCGAAACGTCTCGTGTATGGCAGATTTCTGGAATGTGGCGAGTAACTGGAATGGGTTTTTCTGGAGTACAGATGTCGTACAGATGCCACTTATTTTCCCCATGACCTCATCTCTGATCGGGTCGCCAGATACGCTGCCAGAATGTCCTGGCGCAATGACAGCACTCGTTAAGGCCAATCGCAGATGTAGCGAGAGCTTCTGCCTGAAGCCTTTCTACTCTGTCTGCACTGCTGAGGATAAATGTACCAAAAGGGGTTCTTTAGGAGAACCACTTTTTGGTTCCCTAAAGCAGTGGTTCTCAAACATTTCAGGGACCCTCAGATCTTTGCCTAATCCATGTGTACGGAGTTGGAATCGAGCAAAAATATAAACTCTCTGGGGATTCCAGAGGATCAGGTTGAGAACCACTGCCGTAAAAGAACCTTTCAGTGGACAAAGAACCATTTTTATAAATAATGTAAATGAATAACCTTTAAAATATTAATTGAATCTGCACATAATGTTTGTACAATCTCAGAAATAAAGGTAGTAAACTGCCCCTCTTGTCACTGGGGTGGGACCCTCAAGTGTCTTTAGTCAGGGAACATACAAATGACACGAGACACATTTTACATTTTTATGAACTGTTATTTACGTTATTTAATTTAATCAACTCTGAGGAGCAAAATGGAAGAAAAAACATCAAACCAAATATTTAAGCAAACAAGATCTAGAGGTGATGGAGAAAGAAACGGCCAACAGGAAAAAAAACATTGTAAGATAATTGCGGGGTGATGGATGAAGATGAGGAGCAGCAGAGGCTTTTATCTGTGATAAATTTAGATGCTGACTTTATCAACTCTTACAGCCTGAGACATTGTGAGCCTGTCTTAAGGTTAAGAACACATTTAAGAACATATTTTGAAGAATATCACTTGTTCTTAGAATTACTCTTAGAAAATAGTTAAGAAAACAAAATTCCTAAGTTATTTGAAGAATAACAATTTCTCATAACTTTTGTGAAACACACACTCAAGAAGATTTTCTTTGAGACAATTTCGGAAATGAGATGTTTACAAAATTGTTTAACCAAAGAAAACTCAATTAAAAGGTTCTTTGAGGATCTTTAGATGTCTTTAGATGTTCTTAAGAAAAGTTTGCGTTCTTATGTAGGCTACATTGCAATTTACCACACATCATAAATGATGCGAGATGCATTTTTATTAACTGTTATTTACATTTAGTTGAATCCACTCAGGGCAGCAAAATGGAAAAACATCACATGTTTAAGAACATAATATTTTCAAGAATATCACATGTTCTTAGAATTACTCTTAGAAAATGGTTAAGAGAACTAAATAAGATCATTCTTAAGAAGTTATTTGAAGAGTGACAATTTCTCATCATTTTCGTGAACCACACATTCAAGAAGATTTTCTTTAAGACAATTTCGTAAATCGGGCCCCAGGTCCTATTTTTAAACGTGGCTGGGTGAGACACGTGGGGGATGCATTACTATGCAGTTTGAAGTCTCTCATTAGAGAGGGCTTTGGCGGAGATAAAGAAAAGGTGCTTTTTGAGTCCGGAGACTAAACCTTCAGCTTTTAATCAGCATTACATATTCCATCACTAGAAACCTGCATTTAGCGCAGAGCCTCATTTCCAGGCTGATAATGGTAATAGGTGTTTATCGAGCTGTCGTTTGACCCTTTCTTCCATATCTTTCTCTGTAAGTGCTTGGCCTCCTGAGATTTGCTCTGAACATGCAGAGGATGATGAGTAGCGATAAATAAGAGTTGTCCAGAAGTCACGCCTCAACCTAGAGGGCTACAAACGGCGATAAAACCACAGCAGACTGAGAAAACTCTCCATAACTCTCACCTCTCATTTACAGCTTTTATCTACTAATGCACATGTAAATTACACTAATGAGCCTTAATTGCGGCAAAGTGTGGAATCGCTGCTAATTAATATTCTAATTAAGCAGTCTGTTTGAAGAAATTTAAAGCAGTGTTATGATCTTTTCACCATCGTGTGTAATAAATGTGTGTGTTTGTGGAGGGTCATGAAGTCCGAGCTATAAAACTTGTTTATTTATTGAATTATTCATTTATAGAGAGGTTGAAAAGGGTCTTTTTCTTGTATGTACATGTTCCAACACACTGATAAGTCATACTGGAAAACACGATTTAGAAATAAATTTAGAAATTAAAAATAGATTTAGAAATAAAAATGATGTTTTGGAAATGGATAGTGAGTATTTGGCTCATTGATTAATTGTAATTCTTAATAATATATCTGCATAAAAAAGCGTTATTCATTTTACTTATAAATTAAGTTTCTTTTTAGTCTTTTTGTGTCTCGTTTTTATGGCTTCAATACTAATTTCATGACTCGAAGTGCTGGCAAAATGAAGATACTTTTTTATTTATTTATTTATTTTATTACACACTCTATAACCTAAGAATAGCTCTGCCAGTTTGGCATGTAATCCCTGTAGTTACTGAGTAACAAGCCTTGATATGTAATAAGACTGGGATTTTAAGATGTTAAAGCCATAAATATGTGCTTATGAAATGGATAGATTAATGGATGTTTTTGTTAAAGTGTGGTGGGTAACATCTGTGCCTTCTATGCTGTTGACTGGGGTTCAACCACCCCCCCCTGCACTAACCTAGTGTTTCAGTGATGTGATTTTTCTATTGTGGCTGCCATATTTTGGACAGAATTCCTGGCTTCGCAGCACCTCATGAATGTAACTAGACATGAAAGATGGTAAAATTACTCTCCTTACTTTGCAAGAGGAAAAATGGTGACCTCAACAAAGTGGATAAAAAAGTCTTATACACTTTCCCCCTGAACTCCTAGTCCTATTTAAACATAAGGAAAAGCTACCAAATTACTGTTTTCCTGCCATTTATATTTAACTCATACTCAGCCCCTCTTCATATTCTGAGAGTCTCTCAAAGCATTTTAAAGTACAGAAGCCCACTGGCTCTTCACGTCAGGGTGGGTAAAGGATCCTATGGTGTTGCATAAAGAGGAGAAAAACTCTGATCATGGGAGGGAAACAACATCAGCTCATTAACACAGATGTGATCAATGCAGGCCTTTAGAGAACTAAGCTGATGTTAACAGCCGAGAGATGAACAGTCGTCCCCCTAATGGAGCTGCAGTCTACCGGGATAACTTTACTCTCTGTTTCTGATTTAAATGACGTTTAAATGGAGAATCATAAACGTTAACTATCAGAATGTATCTGAATGTTGTGGGATGGAAAACAATGTTCCTGGGCAAGACTCCTAACACTACCTTCACCTATCTGTGTAAAATGATCAAACCTTCCCCTGGCTCCACCCTCTACAGTCTCCTCCCTGTCTCCTCCCTGATATCTCGCTGTAGTTCCACCTTCTTATTATTGTTTCTACCTGTCTCTAGCTTCTAACCCCTCCCATTAGCAGCACTGGGTAGTAGCAGAATACAGGTGACGGCCTTAGAGCAAATTTACGTTAAAATTAAATAATGTTTGTATAAATTCAGAAAAAAGCCACGTCAGTCACGACTGCATATGTGGACATATTTCTATATTGTGCTCTATTTACACAAAGTCAGGTTAGTTCATCATTTATGTTGAACAGACTCTCCCAAAATTTTACGCTGCTGCGCTGACACTGAACTGTGTGCTGCACTGGGTCGGTATGACCAACAGGTCAAAACCAGCTCTAAACAAAGTGACCGCTGTGCCCTGATTGGTGCTCTTGCTTTGCGCTTCTTTCGTTTTGACATGTTGCATTTTTATACACACAGAAACCAAAAGGAATGACAGATTTCTCAAAATGTAGTGGAGGAAAAAGTCAGATATTTAAATTTCGCCCAAAAGTCGCCCAAAATGGAAAAACCTGTAAAATACAGATACACAATAAACTATTACTAAATTCTATTTACTTTGCTACTGTCCACCACGGATAGGAGCATAGCTGAGCTGTGATAGTTCCTAGCATAGGCTTCCAGGAACCAAGAGCTATAGTGAGCTAGGTTAGCGGTTAAGTTGAACACAGAAAAGATGCCAAAGAAAATCAAGAAAATTACGGTCTTTAACCCTTTGACCTGGACACCTACAACTAGTGCTGTACAATGCAGGACTTTGATTAATTAGCTCTTTACCCAGTGTAGTGTGCTGTGTGTTAAATGCAAGGTCAGCATTTTAAAATTTCTTTTTTTTTTTTCCTCTCTCATTGCAGAAGCCACAGTGAAATAGGCTAATTGGTCACTATAACAATGTTTCTGAGATATAGTGTTCCCTTGCTACACCACTGGTATAGTTGGGCCAATTATTTGTAACCTTTCAAATAGTTGTCTTTTAGAATCAGCAATCTGTACCAGAATGCTTTTTTAAATAAACCTCTCAACCCTGTCCATTAGTTGTCCTTCCCAGCAGCACCACATACACACAAGTGAGCACACACACTAGGGGCAGTGTGCACACTTGCCCAGAGCAGTGGGCAGCCCTATCCATGGCACCCGGAAGCAGTTGGGAGTTAGATGTCTTGCTCAAGGACACCTCAGTCATATACTGTCGGTGCTGGGGATTGAACTGGTAGCCTTCAAGTCACAGGGCCATTTCCCTAACCTCTAGCCCACAACTGTGAGATTATATTTATAGCCCTTTTACAGAAACTCTTTCTGTGTTTGCATTTCATGGTTAATCCCAGTGTTTTGTTTTACTTACCTAAATGTCTGCTTATGCTTACATGGAGCAATAACAGCTCAGCCACAAAGCACTAGATCATACAAACTCACAGTGTGGGACATCGAGTGCTGAGTCGCTTAAACATTGACTGTCTTCTGTTGCATCGCTCAGTACTGTCTTCCAAAATGCCTCTGGAAGCAACATCAACACAAAAACTGTGTGTTGACAGCTTCACAACGTGGGTGTCCATGGCTGAGTAACTGCACACAAGCCTAAGATCACTATGTGCAATGCCAAGTGTTGGCTGGAGGGATGTAAAGCACACCATAAATGTGTTCTATGGAATGATCATGCTTCTCTGTCTGGCAGTCTGATGGATGAATCTGATTTGGTGGATGCCATGAGAAAACAACCTACAGGAACGCATAGTGACAATAGTAGTTTGGTGGAGGAGGGATAATGAGCTGCGGCTAATTTTCAGGATTTGGGCCCCTTAGTTCCAGTGAAGGGAGATGTTAATGTTACAGCTCACAAAGACATTTAACACTATTATATGTGGCAGCAGTTTGAGGAAGAGCCTTTCCTGTTCCTGTGCACAAAGCAGCTCCATAAAGACATGGAAACTCCTCTAGCCTCCTATCTCACCCATCGCCCCACCACTTGGCCCTACACCCTGTTTTGTGCGTTCCTGTTTAGGTGTAAGGTGTCTGAATTGTTGTTGAGATAGAGAGGTTGGAGATTAACTCCAAATGGAGAAAAAAAGCAAAAAAAGCAATGAATGGTTGCACAAGAGACAACACAAATCCACAAATGTGAGTTTAAAATTTAACAATAACCAATGCATTCTCTTAGTTTAATGTCATTTCAATTAATTATGGTCCTTCATAACAAGCATAAAAATCGCTGGTAGTGCTGATGTCTCGGTAGCTAGCTAGCTAAATTTCCCATTCCACCTTAAATGGTGCAGCAGTTACATTCTGGTGCTTTAGGCATCAGAAATGCTTCAGCATTTAAGGTGGAACAGTAACATTTGAACAAGAAGCTGGCAAATAGCTTCAACTTCGTATTATTGAAGAATTAGGGATGGCGATAATAAATAACTGTCGCCCCCCCTCACTGAAGACTGGCAGGGTCACCTACAGAGAAGTGCTAGTAACCTGTTAATGAAGTAATGTCCTTTTTATTTAAGGGTCCCATTTTATAGGGGACAATTTTAACCACTTCCTCTTAGTCACTCAGTTCCAAGGGGAAACTTAAAATCAAGGGGTAGGCCTAATACTACATTTAATCCATTAAAGAAAGCAAGTGTAAAAACAGCATCTAGTACTATCCATATGAGCCATTCTTTTACCACCTTTTGGTGGTGTGAGACTCCTTTGCTTCTAGTATTGCACTGACACCTTATAGCTTATAGCTCCAGGTTGTTTCCAATTCAGGTGAAGGTCAGCTGAGTCAACTTTATTGTGTGGCCTTTCTAGATGACCACTATCTAGATGAGACATTTTAGACTGAGCTTTAAAATGAAATCCAAAGGTTGAGTGGCCACTTCAAGACACTTAAAGCTTATGAAATTGTCCACTTTGAAACTCAGAAATCTTTAGGGGTCCCAGATCTCGTACTGGTCAGTGACACAGCATTTATACCAGAAACCTGAATTCATTATATTTTCCATTGGTCCATAATGCTTATCTAAATTCTCAGTCGTTGCTACATGGATGATGAATTGACTGCCAAATTGGTGGACCAATAACGAAAGTGGACCTCATTAAGTGGACAATCAGTAGAAATGCAAAGTATGTGTTTCTAATAAAGTGGACAGTGCGCATGTTAATAAAAATTGACCGTTTCTGGTGGATCGTCTTTAAAGGATGTAAAAGCTGACAGTGAAGACATTTGCGAAGTGTGTGTCCGTGTGTGTGTATAATGCGATATCTATGTTGACATTAATGAGACACTAATGCCTGCTTTCTCGGGGGAGCCCTTCGCCTGTCTGTGATGAAGACAAACGAGTTGACAACAATGAGCCTCTCTGAAGCCTCTACAGTCGGTATGCAGTCAGGTGACTAATGCCGATAAGAAACCTGTTGCCATCGGAGATGCTTTTCTAGAAGCTCCCTCTTTATGAATGGGACATAAACTCTTGTCTTGGCGCTCACAGATGGTGCCAAAAACAATGCTGCAAAGATGAATGATATTAACAGAAGATACACATGACATTACCGCCTGAGGTGAGGCGGCATCTGGTTTTATTTTTAGTTTATCTTTGGAATTGCTTGCACAATAATCTCCTGTATACTGAGAAATGAGATATGTCATAATAAAAGGGAGCTATAACTTCAATAAACACTATTGTACTAGAAAATAAATGAGCTTAGTAAACCCACCTTTAGGCTAAAATAGGAGATATTGGTTCATAAATGACCACAATAATCATGTGTACATGCTAGAAGAGATATATTAGTCCAATATACAACCTCAGGTTCTCCTGTGCTCTAGAAAAGGAGATATTAGTTCAAAACAATTTCAATTAACACTCCAATACACTAGAATAGGAAATATTAGTCCATAAATGACTTCAATAAACATTCCTATATATGCTAGAATAGGAGATATAAGTCCATAAACAAGCTCAAGAAACACTCCTATACACTAGAATAGGAGATACTAGTCTATAAATTACCTCAATAAACACTCCTATACACTAAAACAGGAGATATTAGTCCATAACCAACCTAAAAAAACTCCTATATATGCTAGAATAGGAGATGTTAGTCCATAAATGACCTCAATAAACACTCCTATACATTGGAGCTGGAGATATTAGTCCTTAAACAATCTCAATTAATACTTCTATATATGCTAGTATAGGATATATTAGTCCATAACCAGCCTCAATAAACACCCCTATACACTAGGAGATATTAGTCCAAAAACAACTTCGATAAACACTCCTATACACTAGAAAAGGAGATATTAGTCCAACATAATCTCAATACACACCCCT
>NC_051217.1:21352500-21392500 GCF_015220715.1 Pygocentrus nattereri | reverse complement strand
GGTGACATTCCATGTAAATAAAAACAATGCATGGCCACAACTTAGCAAAGCATGGGATTAAGATGCGGTTACTAAGTCTTGGCCACACATTAGGATTTCGTTCCCATGGCACAGTATTTTTAGTTATATGAGATGTCACCCGCAGGGCTCTGTAGGCTGCTGTTGGAAATGTGATGCTAATAAAGGTGGAATAGCCTCTCTGTCTCTTCAGTGCCTGAGCGAAACTGCTCAATATTGTCCAAAGATTGAGAAAACTTCCAGATTGAAATGGGCAGAGCATAGTAACAACTTTGAACTAAAGCTGTCCGGGATCCTGTTAAAGATGCAAGCTTCCTATTAGCTTATTTTGCAAATTTTCCGTTCCACCTTAAATGGTGCTGCAGTTACATTGTGGTGTCTGCACAAGCTGTAGCATTTAAGGTGGAATGGAACTTTTGGTTAAGACTTTCCTTACTACTCTATGCCACTGATGGATGGAGGGATGGATGGATGTATAGAAAGATGGATGGATGAATGGATATATGGATGAGAGGATATATGGATGGATGGAGGGATGTATAGTTATATGGATGGATGGCAGGATGTATAGATATGGATGGATGGATGGATGGATGGATGGATGGATGGATGAGAGGATGTATGGATTTATAGAGGGATGAGAGGACAAATGGATGGATTTATAGATATATGAATGGATGAACAGATTAATGGATGGATGTATAGATATACGGAGAAATGAATGGATATACGGATGAATAGATTCGATGGATGGACAGATGGATGTGTAGATATATAGATGGATGGATGGATGGATGGATAGACAGATAAATAGATGGATGCATGTATAAATATATGGATGAGACGGCGTAGGATGGATAGATGGATGTATGGATGTATAGATATATGGAGGGATGAATGGAAATATGGAAGAGAGGATATAAGGATGGATGGATGTATAGATACATGGATGGATGGATGGATGGATGGATGGAAGGATGGATGAAAGGATGGATGGATGAAAGGATAAATGGTTGGATGGTTGGATGGATGGATGGATGGATGTATAAATGTGGTTGGATGGATGGATGGATGGAGGGAGGGATGAGAGGATATATGTATGAATAGATATATGGTTGGTTGGATGGATGGATGGATGGATGGATGGATGGATGGATGGATGGATGGATGGATGGAAGGATGGAGGGATATATTAATCCCAGAGGGAAAGTCACTTATTACAGTAACACAATATAGTTGAGCAAATCAAGAGCAAACGTATTGTCATACAGTTTTATACAGATGCCTAAATAGAAGAAGTAAAGATATATAATATAATGTATAATATACTAAAACAACCATAATATATAATGTGCTGTAAAAGCAATACTAAGTAAAATCACATAAATATTATGCAGGTGACAATGCAGTGGTGCATGTCACACCCAGCGAATTAACTGAGTGAGTAAATATTATAAATGATTATGTTAGTACTGTGATGGTTGTATATGCACGGGTGTATGAACAAGTGGCAGAGCAATATGCAATATTTATGGATGTATAAAGTGCCAGTTTTCCATTTTATGACACTTTTAATCCATCTTGATTTAAGCACAGTTTCTGAAGTGTTCATTCACAGGTGAATCTGTAAGATGCAGAGAAAACCGTCTGATCCAGCTGGTCCTGAACAGACAGAATGATGCAGACTGTATGTTTTAAATCCTGCGCTTCACTGCTCCCTAATCAGAATCACACTTCACGACCTGAATCACGATCTTTCCTTTAAACAGACTCAAACACAATGCAGGCAGCACGTCTGCCACAGCACTAATGGAGGTGATTCCACTTTTGCTCATTGAATATGAGCGAAGAGCAGCAGTCGGAGTGGATGGGATGTTAAATGGCATCGTTAACATGGTGTAATAGCTGCCTCAGTTCATCAGCGTGGGGAAATAACGCTCGGCCAGCTGAGACAGATTGGGTACGAGCTTCCAGACTGGGTTTAACACAGTGGCATAAACAGCACAGAGGCATCAGGTACACCGAGGATTTAACTAGAACCAGGGGACAGTCCAGACACAGTGGCTGGTCATAATAATTACACAGACACTTTCCCTAAATGTTATTGATGATGCACGGTCCAGTAGCAGCACAAAGCGAACACGCCAGGGCCCGAGCCCTGACACACACAAATAAGTCTAGATTAGATCACATTTTCTGGAGAAATTGTACTGAATTTTCAAAACTTGCAGAGAAATGAGAAATATGTGGTCAGAAATAGGCTTTGGGGACAAAAGAGGTCACCACACAAACTTCCACTAACAACGACTATGATATAAACTTGAAAATGACTCTGATAAAACCCCCGGCCACTTTATCAGAAACACTTCCATTGTAGCTCCACCTTGCTGGTGAACTGCAGTTAGAGACCGCAGCTCAGGTATGTCATATGTGACAAAAATACACTGGTCCATTTTTGTTTAATAAAATCTTTGGGCTTATTGTATTTAAACTAGTATCGTAGTGATACTTGTAATGACATAATACTACAAAACTACTTACACTATGTCTTATTTCATTGTAAAGGTTTGGTTAGAAATATCCTGCAATGTCCTGCAGAGAACTGGCCAATCAGGATTGTTTTCTCTAAGATCTCCAAGTAGACACAACCAGTTGAGCTCTCTCATCAATTACGACTTCAGGAAATGGACTGAAGGACTCACACGTGAGATAATCTATGAAACTTATTTAGGAAGTGATGGAGGAATCAACCAATTATGCTTTGATTTACAATCAGGAGAACCAACTTTTGGGAGAAAAGATACCACACTAGTCCTTCTGGAAGAGTCTACTAAGTGTAAGTGGGTTGGGTTAGTGTGAAGGGGAGCGAGGAGGCGGACGCACACGCTGAGATAAGCGAGATTTATTATGGGCAAATCCAGGGTCGTGGTCATAACAGTCCAGGTTCATATAGCCGACACGGACAGATCGGGGGACAGACATGACAAAAAAACAGAATCCACATCAAACAAAGACCAGTGATACTTAAGTATCAAAAGTAAAAGTACTAAAAGATTCATTATGGCTCTGATGTTCTGTTATAATTTTATAACAAGACTCGCTTCATGAACTCATTTCAGGTGAAAATCCTCCAGCGTCTCTCTTGGTAAACCAGTCTTTTAATAGAACGTCATTAATTAGTGACGCTGACGTCTATTAAAATGATCATAAGCACAAAACACTGAAGGTAAACAGTTTCCATCAGGGAGAACCGAGTGGCTTTGAAATCACTTTTCAACAGGTCAAAACCAGCTCTAAACAAAGTGACCGCTGTGCCCTGATTGGTGCTCTTGCTTTGCACTTCTTTCGTTTTGACATGTTATGTTTTTATACACACAGAAACCAAAAGGAATGACAGATTTCTCAAAATGTAGTGGAGGAAAAAGTCAGATATTAGACTTTGAAATGTAGCGGAGTGAAAGTAAAAAGTCGCCCAAAAATGGAAAAACTTTAATACAGATACACAGAAAAAACTACTTAAGTACAGTAACGAATTACATTTACTTAGTTACTGTCCACCACTGGCTTTTAGGAATGTTGAACAGCAGCAGCAATTCTATGCAGGACTCATTGCTGAAAGAGTCACGGTTAAACTGATATATACAAGATCAAATACATGCTAATGTCTGTTTCAAGCTGCAAACAAAACATATTTGATAAAACAAATGTCTGTGTTTTCATCTAGAATGGCCAAATTAATGGTAAAACAAAT
This sequence comes from Pygocentrus nattereri, assembly GCF_015220715.1. Classification (NCBI taxonomy): domain Eukaryota; kingdom Metazoa; phylum Chordata; class Actinopteri; order Characiformes; family Serrasalmidae; genus Pygocentrus; species Pygocentrus nattereri. Next base: position 21,388,731 of record NC_051217.1, on the reverse strand, counting down.
CAGCAATAGCAACACACACTCAGAAAATACAGGTACTAAACTGTCACTGGGTCAGTGCCCCTCTTGTCACTGGGGTGGTCCTATCAAGGGTCCATCTCAGTACCTTTAGTCCTTGAACATAATTGAACCATAATCCACTGAAATGATATTTTGTAAGCTGTACTCCACACCCTGCCTCTCCTCCAGGCTTTTATTCTACTGTTCTGTTTTAAAACATTCGGTTATGAAAAGGTACAAATACCAACTTTTCCCCTGGAAAACCTGATTTAAGGTTCACAATTGGTCCAACAACTTTAGTACCTTTGAGGGAACATTTACATTGCTTGTAACCTAATGCACAAAAAATGTACCTAAACAGGACCTATAATTGTAGCAGTGCATACTAGAATACCAAAGAGGAAACAGTAGAAATCTGCATTATTGTAGTCACTGTATTGTTTTCTTCTTTTCATTTGGACTTTTTTCACATTAACAGTCTGAACTGAACGCTGGACTTTATTAGAAACATTCCCACAGTTAAATTACATGGATGAGCATAGCTTGTTTTAAGCATGAAAGAAAGTAGTCGATCAGCAGATAATGTTAAATATAAAAGACATAAAATGTCTTTATATTGCATTAGACTGAACGCTAGGGTTGTTTAATCCTTCCCCTGAAAAGCTACCATGATGATACGAATGTTATTTTGGACGTTGTTGTGCTGAGAATGGTCCACCAGCCAAATAATATCAGGTCAACAGCGACCCTGTGGTCAGAACCATAGGAAACTATCACTGGGTCAGTGCCCCTCTTGTCACTGGGGTGGGACCCTCAAGGGTCCATCTCAGTACCTTTAGTCAGGGAGCATAACTGAACCATAATCAACTGAAATGATCTGTTCTAAGCTGTACTGACTCCACACACCCCATCTCACCTCCAGGCTTTTATTCTACTGTTCTGTTTTAAAACATTCGGTTATGAAAAGTTACAAATACACAAATTTCACCTGTGAAAATATATTAAAGGTGCACAATTAGACCTTAAAACCACTGTTGTACCTTTGAGGGAACATTTACATTGTTAGTACCTTGATGAATGAAAAATGTATCTGCAGAGAACCTTTATGTCTAACAGTGTACAAGTGATGAATGGGGTTGAGGGGCATATGGGCTACAGTATGTAGCTGCACACATAGTAGGCCTATCGGGTAGGTGTTTCCGATAAAGTGGCCAGTGACTAACAGTGCTGTCATGTTGTTTCTGTGTCATTTCTACGTTCCAGTCTCCAGCTTGACTGTGTAAAAATGACCCAGATGCAGTGCAGTGCTGTCCCCTCTGTAGACCAGATCCCTTGCCACTAATTATCCTGCATTTCTGCCCATTTTTCCTAAAGAACGAGCACAAACACTCTCGTCACTGAAAGTCCTTCACTGGCCCTCATAATTGCTCCTTTGAAACTGCTCGAGGGCCTCCGCCAAATCTTCACTTTATCCCTTGCAAACTTTTAGTTGGTCCATGCTGCTTCCATCTGTATAGGCTCTGAATGATAGAGCAGCAGCCTTTTATTTCTGGACTGACTGAGTTTTTCTGGTAACAGATGACTTGACAGGTTCCTCTACAGAAAACGAGGCTTTTTAGCTTTTTAAAATGTCACTGCTTATTTCCGGTTTTTGTTTTGTTTTGTTTTTCCGGGCTGTTCCAACAACAAACAGCATCCGAGACTCAAGAGCTGGTAAGTAAAAAGGTTTATTATGTAGCATCTTTTACGAACATTGTTTACAAAGCCCATGCATTGGTGTAGGGCACATAAAACATATTAAAATTAAATTGTTAATCTCCCAAGTAGCCAGTGGTGGACGAAGTACACCAATGAATTAAAGTAGAGACACCCAAGGTAAAATATTACTCCAGTAAAAGTAGAAGTTCCTCCCTTTAGACCTCCACTTGAGTAAAAGTACTAAAGTATTTGCCTTCAAATGTACTTAAGTATCAAATGTAAGAGTACTAAAAGAATAATTCTGGCTCTGATGTCCTGTTATCATTTTTATAACAAGACTCGCTTCATGAACTCATTTCAGGTGAAAGTCCTCCAGTGTCTCTCTTGGTAAACCAGTCTTTTAATAGAACGTCATTAATTAGTGACGCTGACGTCTATTAAAATGATCATAAGCACAAAACACTGAAGGTAAACAGTTTCCATCAGGGAGAACCGAGTGGCTCTGAAATCACTTTTACACACAAGCAAAGTTTCAGTTTAAGATTTATTTACAACTTAGTTCCAAGTTTAAGTTTAATAAAAACTGGCTTTAAACTCAGGATCACAAATGAGCTCCTTTACTATATTGATCTGTAGGTCTCTGTTCATAAACATAAACCAGCCCAAACTAATTTACTATAAAATGAAATGGTGTTTGTATAAATTCAGAAAAAAGCCGCGTCAGTCACGACTGCATATGTGGACATATTTCTATATTGTGCTCTATTTACACAAAGTTAGGTTAGTTCATCATTTATGTTGAACAGATTCTCCCAAAATTTTACGCTGCTGCGCTGACGTTGAACCGTGTGCTGCACTGGGTCGGTATGACCAACAGGTCAAAACCAGCTCTAAACAAAGTGACCGCTGTGCCCTGATTGGTGCTCTTGCTTTGCACTTCTTTTGTTTTGACATGTTACGTTTTTATACTCACAGAAACCAAAAGGAACGACAGATTCTCAAAATGTAGTGGAGGAAAAAGTCAGATATTAGACTTTGAAATGTAGTGGAGTGAAAGTAAAAAGTCACCCAAAATGGAAAAACTTCAGTACAGATACATGAAAAAACTACTTAAGTACAGAAACTAATTACATTTACTTAGTTACTGTCCACCACTGCAAGTAGTGCAACCATCAAAGTGTTGGCCTTGTCATCAGGAGACTGTGAGCTTGAACTCCAGTGATGCTATAGCCATTTGTGGTTGCGTGTGCAGATGTTATAGAGTTGACCGACACTGTGAGTCATTTTGCCCCAGAAAATGCAGGAAGAAACTGGTGTTTCGGTCATTGTTATAATCAGTAAAATGAAGAATAAAACACTGTTTTCGATATATAAGTACACAGATGTCATACGTGGATCTGTATAAGAAAGAACATATGATACACATTCCGTAAAATATCAGAATTGTTTGCAATCGATTGCAGGTACTGTTCCTGGTATACTTTATTAATTAATTTTGAAATCTATGACTGTTTTCAACTATGAATGGTGCAGTAAAAGTCATACATACCAACCTACAGCTTATATCATCACCAGCAAACTGAAGCCTCTTCAAGCAGGGGTCCACTTACACGTTTATTGTTACATGTATAAGGAGCACTTTTACATCACCAGTTATTTCATTTATAAAAATAAAATAAAATAAAAAATAACAGTGAAAAGCACTCAGCTTGTTTAAAGAGAGCTCGGAAAGGAAAATGCCAAGGTTGTACACCGCTACATTTTACTGTATTGAGCTATAAAGTGGAAAAAGACTCTTTCGCTGACTAAATAACAACTTCTCCAGCCTTAAAAGGCACAGGAGGAAAAAGAGCATGGCAGAAGAACTGCCTAAAATATGACAGAGTAGGAGGAAATGGGGAAAAGTAAAGAAGTCTGTGAGAAGTTAAGGAAAGTGGTGTGTGGGGGGGTGTGGGGGGTGGGTGTGGGGGGTGGGGGTGCTTAGGCCACGTCTCTGTCACTCTGAGCCTCAGGTAAGGGGCTTTTTTTCTGAGACAGAGGGATGAAGAGATTAGAGGAAATTACATTCAGGGGAAATTAACGGAAACAGGCGAGTGAAGAGCTGGAGCTCTTAAACAGGGATCAGAGTTCAGGAAGAGGGAATAAAGAGAGAGAGAGAGAGAGAGAGAGAGAGAGAGAGAAAAGCAGAAAGAAACTTTATCTGGAGTTGGGCTTCACTATGCTGAGTAGGACAACCGTGCAGGACAGAATGTTTTTATACTATTGTCTACATTGCACTAAAATATGAGGTACCTGGGGTGCTATGGAACCGCGAACCAAGATGGCAGCTTAAAGTGGATTCTCCGTGTAGCCTGCGTCAAAAATTCTGAAAAACCCAGGATTAGATACGTAAACTGAATTGTAAAATGTCAAAAACGACTTCCCTCAAGGACTGTGATCTTTTCACCCGAAAATGCGGTCCCCAAAAACCAACTAAAACCGACATTCCGGTAACAGATCACGACAACGAGGGGGCCGCTAGGGCTGGTAGCATGATCGATCTCAGCACGGTGTTAGCTGAACTTCGGTCACTGTGTTCCAAGTTCAGTGGATTCGGAACCAAGCTGGACAGCATAGATAACCATATGGGTGAAATGATGAAGTCAGTCACTGCTCTGAAGAAAAACACGATGGAGGTAAAACAAAATGTAGCCGCTAATGTTACACGACTGGAGGAAGCTGAAAACAGAATCACGTTGGCAGAGGAGCTCTTGGAAAAGAACATGGCTGATCTTAACAGTGCCATGAAGCGAATATTCCACCTGTAAGCAAAGACTGACGACCTGGAGAATCGGGGTCGAAGGAAGAACTTGCGCCTGTTTGGCCTCCGGGAGGGCGCCGAGGGGCAGCGACCGCTGCTGGAGTTTGTACGGGAGATGCTGGAGATCAACAGATCCTTCGTCACTGAGAGGGCCCACCGTACCCTGGCACCTCCAAAGCCAAACCAACACAGAGCTATCCTTAACCAATTCCTGAACTTCCAAGATCGGGAGTTTGTTTTTCGCTCCACAAAGCAACGTGACATTGAACGCGACCAAATCAGACTCTTTTTCGCCCAGGATTTTTCGGCCGAGACCATCCAACAGCGAACGGAGTTCAGCATCAATCAGGAAAGTGGTCGCTGAAAAGGGAATATTCCGCAGGTTTCAATGTAATCCATGTAAAATGATGATCCTCCACGATGGGAAGATGTTTTCATCTCCAAAGGAGGCCGGGGATTTCTGCCGTAGACATATCAGACAGGACTAACTGTAACGGTGAGCGGTTCACCTGCTGAATTACAGAATCAGCTGCTCATAACTAATAGCCGTACTTTGAGTTATGTTTGGTAGCGGAGTCATAATATTCAGTTTTTTCTTTTTCTCTCTCTTGCTAATCATTGACTTATTACTTTACTAGACACAGCAGCTAAGAAAATATTTTTTCTTTCTACTGACTTGCAAGATATCTTCTAGAATGTTTTAAAACGCCACTAAATAAATAAATAAACATATATATATAGATGCTTCCTTTTTTCTCTTTTTAACAGTTTGACACCTATTTTGGTTAAACTTTTATTCTTAAAAGATTGACTCTACATGGTCACATAAAAGACACTGCTGTTGAATAATTCCATTCAGCAACTAATCTTATGTTAACATGTTCATATGGGTTTGCTAGATTTTTTTTTATTATGGTGTATGCATGGTTGATGGACACCGCTGTTGCCTTTGAAGTTGGGTTTTATAGTTCAGCTACTCCCCTTTTTAGTGGATTAGCACAGGCCCCAGTTTACTAATCTGAGTAAGGGGGGGGGGGGTTAAGTATTAAGTGTCACTACCAGGATTTTCTTTTCTCATTTAATTATTTACTTTATTCTATCCAAAGCTTATCTGTATTTTATGTTAACTCAGCATCATTTGTCGCTATGCTAATATTACAGACAAAAAAAAAGTATGGAACAAGTGGATGCCCATAATATCACTTATATAAAAATCACAAGTTGGAATGTCAGGGGACTCAGGAAACAAATGAAACTATAACAGGTTATAAACTGGACTAAACAACTGAAATCGAAAATAATCTTTCTCCAAGAAACACATCTTACAGACTGTGAGTTCAAATTTGTAAAGAACAGATGGCCTGGCCAGGTGATACACGTGTCATACAATAATTATGCAAGAGGTGTAATTATTGTGATTCATAGGAGCATACCATTCCAAATGATAAAAACAATAAAAGACCCTGCTGGTAGGTATGTAATCGTTCAGGGTAACATCCTTTCAATTACATTAAATTTAGTGTGTTTGTACGGACCAAATGAAAACCAACCAAAGTTTTTTGAAAATCTATTTCTTACGGTATCTACTTTACAAGGACTTTATATAATTGGGGGAGACTTTAGTTGCACTTTAAACCCGGGCATAGATCGTTCAACAGGCTCCAATGCCTATAAAGCCCGAACCAGACAATGAATAAATCAATCTATATTAGACATCAACTTGGTGGTATATATCAACTCATATATCAACTCAAGTGTATTTAAGTCCCGCTCACATATAGATTACTTTCTTGTTTCAAGAGAACTTTTATCAAGGATCAAACAATGTCAGTATGATAGTGTAGTGATTAGTGATCATGCAGCTATCTCACTGAATATTCACATAGAAAATTTTATCTGTAACCCCCCAAGATTCAGATTTTGTTAAATAGGGGAGAAAATAGATACCTACTTTGAGTTACTTTGAAACCCAGATCAAACTTGTGCCTCAGTGAGATGGGAAGGATTTAAAGCATATATTTGAGGTTAAATTATAAGCTATTCGAGTACAAAGAATAAGCAACAAAAAATAGCAATGGAAACTCTGGATAAACAGATTAAATCTTTAGAGATAGACATAAACATCTGCGATGACTCAATAAAGCAAAGCGAACTGTTATGTATCAGAACTCAATATAATAAATTATCTACTGATGCAGTAATGTGATTGAAGCAATCTTATTATGACCAAGGAGAGAAAGCAGGAAAACTCTTGGCATGGAGAATTCAGAAAATGCAGAGTGAAAGAGCAATGAATAGCATAAAGACCTCCTCAGGTAGGATAACGGTAGATTCATCTGAAATGAATGATAGTTTTAGACCGTTTTATGAGAATTTATATAAATCAGATTGTTTCCATGCCTTGGAAGAACGAGACATATTCTTGGACCAACTTCAGTTTCAGACACTCACAGAAGGCACAAAACAAGAGTTAGATAGAAATCTAACTATTGAAGAAATTTCACAAGCTATCAAAAGTATTAATAGTATTAATAACGCATTCAATATAATAGAAAAACAGAGATTAGTACAGAGTATATGAGAATAGGAGATATCAGTCAATAAAAACCTTAATAAACATGCCTATATGCTAGACTAAGACATATTAGTCAATAACCATCTTAATGAACACCTCTATACACTAGAACAGGTGATAGTCTGTCAAAGCCAATTTTCAAAGAAACATCAAAAAATTAACGTGACTGGTCGAATAGAGTTATGTTGCTTATCTAACAGGAGGACAATGTGGACAGAAAAGGGTCAGATTTTTGGTTTTGCAGGCCACATTGATAAAGTGGCATTGTAATGGCTCTGTTCCTGCCTGAGCCTGATGGCGACAGGGTCCTGCGGCTAAGCAGCAGGAGCTAATGTAATTTGCTATTGTTTAACCTTGTGCTGCCAGGTCTCCTGTTTTAATGGAGTCTCAGATTAGTTTCCCTCACACATGTAATTGGATAAGTGATGAAACATATTACCGCTATTGTAATACTAAACGTCAGGACACACTTTTTTGAGTCCTGGTGTTAAATTAGTAAGGATCTCAGCAGATCCCAAATGTCATATGTAATTTCCAAAGCGTACAGGTCTACATGAATTATTGGTGATGCTAAGGACATCATGTGCAATAAATTTTTGCATTGAAACTTTAATTGGATACTCTTGAAACACTTTTGTTACAATTTGAACCACTGAGAACCAACTAAGACATCGTCCACACAGATCAGAGATGGTATCTTTGTTCATTGTCATGGTTCAAATGGGACATCGCTAATACACTTGTTAGTTATATCAGCTTTAGCTACTTAGCTGGCTGATGTTCCTTTAGCCAACTATACAAATTTAAATTTGCATTCAATGCATAAACATAGCATTCTTATTTACATTGTGAACAGCACTTGGTGCATAGGTGTGATTTTGTCCCTGCCGCTTTTTGAAGAGCTCAGTTTTGTCCCTGACATTTTTGAAGTTCTTGATTTTGTCCCTGCCACTTTTTGAAGAGCTCAGTGTTGTCCAACTGTAATGGTAGGGAGCGAGGAGGCAGATGCATGTGCTGAGGTAAGCGATGTTTATTATGGGCAAATCCAAAATCAGGGTCCAGACAGTTGAGGGTCATAGAGTTCACGGGACAGACATGACAATAAAGAGCACTGACTCAAACACCACGAGAATACAATACATCCAACAATTCAGACAGTTCAGACAAAGACACAAAGGGTACACACAGGGCTTAAATACAACACGGCCAACAAGGGATCACAAGACACAGGTGGAAACACAGGTGGGAACAGTCAGGGGCGGAGTCACAAAACAAGGGGGCTGGACCGTTTTTTGAAGTGCTCAATTTTGTCCAAACCACTTTTTGAAGAGTTCAATTTTGTCCCACCATTTTCTGAAGTGGTGAGTTTTGTCTCCACCACTTTTTGAATGCTTGATTTTGTCTCTTCCAGTTTTTGAAGTGCTCAATTTTGTCTGCGGCACTTTTTGAATTATTAAATTTTGTTCTTACCAAATTTTCAAGTTCAAAGTTTATTTTACAGCCATTATTTATTCTGCTTTATCTTCACCTGGAAGAGTAAAGAATTATATCTGAAAGTCGGCTTTTCAATAACATTAATTTCACCTGCAAGTATTAGCATAGATAGAGGAAAATTTCCAACTGAAGAGCAAAATAACAAGACCAAAAATTAGCACATTGGAAAAAAAAAATAACTGTGTTTATTTCATTATTTATATGTATAATAATGTAATATCAACTTGTCTGTTTCAATATCCAAACTACAAAACATTCTTGATATCACTCTGGCATTAATTTACTGGACTGTTTTTCTAGTAAAGTAAGACTGCATATTAATTTTATAATCTCGATTTTCAATAATGCTGATAATGCTCTTTATTCCAGGTATTCCAGGTAATTTTATTAGAATTTAATTCTGAATATGAAATTCATTAGAGCTTAGTTTTGAATATTAATTAGTAATAATCATTAATTATTAGAACACTGGTGAATAGTTTCAGCCATATATTGGATTGGTTTCACTCAAAAATGTGTAATCACCACTCAAAATAATAAATAAATTAATACTACATAAATAATAATAAAAATTATTTTTTAATAACCAATTTAAAACCAATTTAAGCAGATGTATTTAAACACTTGAGTGATAGATACATAAAGGGGACTACCTCAGCCCCCCTGCACCCCCCACTAACTCCCTTATTCATTAATGAGTGCCAGCAAGCAGGTAAAAGTATCAGACTGAGCCAAAGTTCTGACCATTCCAGCCGAGCTGATGGACACCAGACTGGCTGTAATTGTGTTTGAGATGGAATCTGCCGGATCTGTCCGAGCAAAGACCGGACACCAAAGAAACAGATGGTCCAGCTTCTCTGCTTATGCTTCAGAGCCATGGCGGACCACAGGGGGCCGGAGGGTCAACCGGTCATCCTGTAAAAAACAAGTAATGGGCTCTTATTTGTTCATTACCCAACTGGCCAAACAGACTGAGATGAGATGGAGTCTGAGAGCACTTCCAAAAATAATGCACGTTATTTTACTCACTCCTTATCTCAGAGAGAAAGAAAGAAAGAAAGAAAGAAAGAAAGAAAGAAAGAAAGAAAGAAAGAAAGAAAGAAAGAAAGAAAGAATTGTACAAAAGACTAAAATTAGAAGAGCTAGAAGGCTGAATCCTCCCTGTAACTTTGGTAAGGTTGACATGGACTGAGGAACAGAGAGGAGCTTGGCTAGCTGTGTAGTGGAATTACTAGGGCATTAGATCAGAAGAGGAGGGGGTCTTAGGTATGGTGCCCCCTGAAAACTATAGTTAATCCATACGTCCATTAAGTAAATTCAGCATTTAATTTTTTAAGTACAACTGGATTTCAGTCTGACTCATCTCTTAAAAAGATGGTTCTTTATCTTAAAAAAAAGACTGTGGTTCTATGTAGAGCTATGAACACCCAAAGAACCATTGGCATGCTTGATGTGTTGAAAGTGGTTCTACAAAGCTCCAAAAGAGTTCTGTTATTGTTCTACAGTGTTTTGCTGCGTCTCGCCACATGGACCATCTGATCTCATGCATTCGCACACTAAGAAAACCGAAAGAAATTAGAGTTTACAAGCACTGAGAAATCTGATTACTGAGCTAAAATCCAGCCTCTTTGTCAGATTTCTAGATCAGAACATGGTGTTTACATGAACTGTTTGAATAACTGAAGAACTACAGAAATCTGATTATGATCTGATTATTGGGTGCATGTAAACTTGCTCAGTGGAAGAACCCCTTTTGGTGTATTCAACCATACACAACACATTCTGCATACATCTAAAGAACCATTTAAGCATGCAGATAGTTCTCTGAGTGTTACTAAAGAACCCTTGAAGAGCCATCTTATTTAAGATTGTAGAGATGCATTTGACTACCAAGTGTTACAATCCAGATACAGGTCAGAAGAAATGACCAGGTGTAAAGAGGGTCTAAGTTTGTATGTAAAAATGACAAAGCTGCCTTGATCTTCACACAACATGACAAAATGCTGACACAGAGAGAAGCTTAAAAAACAGAAGTGAAACCCAGAGAAACTGTGTCAGACTAAAAAAAACGTCAAGACAGATCTTCTGGGATGGATAAACAGAGAGAAAGACAGAGATCTGCAGAGTGGAGGAGTGTGACTGTGTAACAAGACACAAGAGACACAGAATATATTTTGATGTAGAGAGAAGGTTTACAGAGAGGGAGGCAGATGAATCTGTACATATTCCCATCATCCATACCCACCAATGTGCTCTTTCATAGGTACAGTTGGACATTGATAAAAATCCCAATCAGCCTAATGAGAAACTGTAGAACAGACACAGTTTATATCACAATACCTACATTTAGAGTCTGTTATTCATTCAGCCTAATGAGAAACTGTAGAACAGACTCAGTTTATATCACAATACCTACATTTAGAGTTGGTTATTCATTCAGCCTAATGAGAAACTGTAGAACAGACTCAGTTTATATCTCAATACCTACATTTAGAGTCAGTTATTCATTCAGCCTAATGAGAAACTGTAGAACAGACTCCGTTTATATCACAATACCTACATTTAGAGTCAGTTATTCATTCAGCCTAATGAGAAACTGTAGAACAGACTCAGTTTATATCACAATACCTACATTTAGAGTCGGTTATTCATTCAGTCTAATGAGAAACTGTAGAACTGTGTAATAGGGAGCGAGGAGGCAGATGCATATGCAGAGATAAGCAAAATTTATTAAGGGCAAATCCAGGGTCATAGTCCAAACGGTCCAGGGTCATAGAGCCAACACGGATTGATCGGGGGGGCAGACATGACAAACCAGAAACAAACATACAAACAAAGACCAATACAAACACCACCAGAACAACCAGCACAGCAGATAGCACCAGCACAAAGACCAGCGACAACAAAAGGCAAACACAGGGCTTAAATACGACGCCGGGAAGACGAGGGACAGGTGAAAACCATCAGGGGCGGAGTCACAAAACAAGGGGCAGGACTATTGATACCAAAACAAAGAAGCACGTGGACTATACCAAAACACAAACACATACAAGACTGGGAGGGGCCAAACGTGACAAACTGACTCAGTTTATATCACAATACTTACTCTTAGAGCCATTTTGATTTATCAGTCTACTCAGGCTTTAGCCAGAACAGAAGTTTATAGTAGCTGTTAATTAAGATCCTCTTGGGAACTCATCTAACGAGCAAGATTCGAAGATTGTGTTTTAAATATTTTAGCAGGCAAGTATTCTAAAAGTATTGTCCTAGAAATGTAGATAGTAACTGTATATTGACTTTTCAGAATACTGCCTTTACTAAATGTAATTTGACTGAATACAGATGCTGGATTTCTGTACTGAATACAGAGGGAGAGAGAGAGAGAGAGAGAGAGAGAGGGAGATATACAGAAAGATATAAAGAGAGAAATAAACAGAGTGAAAGAGAGAAAAAGTAGTACAGCTGTGAGGTGGATATGGTCTGTATGACTAAGCTCTGAGGATTTTACCTGCTCAGTAGAGATGAGAACAGCAGTCATCAAAGGGGGCACGCAGGACCACCTTAACCACCTACAGAACACTGGTGGGGGGGTTTCCTTTGTAGATTCAATGCTTCCTCCAACTAATTTACTGTTGCCAGAGATTACACTTTTTCTTCTTCTCTCTCTCTCTCTCTCTCTCTCTCTCTCTCTCTCTCTCTCTCGCTCTCTCTCTCTCTCTCTCTCTCTCTCTCTCTCTCTCTCCCCCTCTCTCTCTCTCTCTCTCTCTCTCTCGCTCTCTCTCTCTCTCTGTCTGTCCCTCCCATCTTTCACTTCTCCATTTTCCCTATTCTCTCTTCTTTTATTGTCTTTCATGTTCCTTTCTCCTTCTCCTCATTACACTTCTTTCTTTTTATTTTCTTTCTCCTTTTTCTCATTTTCTTTCTTTCTTTCTTTTTCTTTCTTTCTTTCTTTCTTTCTTTCTTTCTTTCTTTCTTTCTTTCTCTTATTTCACTTTCTTTCTTACTTTCTTTGTCCTTGTTTCACTTTCTTTTTTCTCATTTCACTTCTTTCTTTCTTTATTTTCTTTCTTTCTTTCTTTCTTTCTTTCTTTCTTTCTTTGCCTTTTCACTTTCTTTCTTTCTTTCTTTCTTTCTTATTTCTCCTTTCAGTTTTTCTTTCTTTCTTTCTTTCTTTCTTATTTCTCCTTTCAGTTTTTCTTTCTTTCTTTCTCGCTTTCTTTCTGCATTAGTGCACATGGCATTGGTGACTTACACATCTATGAACGCAACATTAATCCTGAATCTATATAGAGGTTTTGGAGCATATGCCGACCACATCTTTTTCAGGGGAGCTCTTGCTTATTTCAGCAAGACAACAACATTCTACACATATTACAACAACAAGGCTTCACAGTAAAAGAATCCACATGCTAAACTGGCTGGACTGCCTGCAGTCCAGACCTGTAACCCACTGAAAACATTTGGTACATTATGAAATAAAAATTTGACAAAGGAGACCCTGAGAAAAGGAAAACATTTCACTTTCAAAACTACAGCAGTAGGTCTCCTCAGTTCCCAGTGCTTACAGAGTGCTGTTAAAATGGGCATTTAAATTTTAAAAACCAATCACATTTCTCACTTTCAACATTTGATATGTAATCTTTGTGCTCACAGTCGTCTTTTAGGATTTACAATATAATAGTGATAATAATTAAGAAAAACTGTAAAAAAAATCATCAGATCAGCCTAAAAAATGACTTCATGTACTAAGAAGCAATTGTACTAATTTTATTCAGCAACATTTACACAATTTAATTATTTTTATGTTGAATTAAAGTAGTTATTTTACTTGCTGTCACTTTTTTTTCGGTTGACCTGACAAGACATTTTTTTCAGTGTATTTATTTATGTATATGGTATATTTTGAGTATATTTGCTCTTTACAAAGATAAAATAATTAAAATACAATAAAATGTAGGCACACACAGATACCCACGCATAGACATGAAAGCTTCTGTTACTGGTATTACAACGTCTTTGTGTTGTCAGATTGGTCCCTTGCTACTAAAACAATAGTGTGAATTATTGAGGAGAGTACAGGGCTGTGAAAGCAAGCAGACCACTCACAGTCAATCACACCTCGCATGGCCGGTTTCACATGAAGGCTCAGTGGCATGAGGTTTGACCTTTTTATGCTCCAGCTGGCCCTCCCCTCGCTTCAGAGCTCAGCTCCACGGGAAGAAAATGTGCATTATTCTCCCGAAGCAGACCACAGCCTGCTAGCACTGTCCGCTTAAGTTAAACATTGGGTGAAAAAATAATTTGCATGTTAACTCTCCTTACCTGAAATGTACTCCTTCATCCAAGATGTGTTTGGTCACTGAAGTTTGCTTCCTTAGAGTCACACTGGAGCTGTGGGCCTAATGTAACAAAGTAATGGAAGCTTATTAGCATGTTCCGTCAGTTAGCATGGGGCAAACTGCACAACTCAATCATCACACTTACCTCAAACCGTGTCAAGCTTTTATCTGATTTGATCGCATGATTTCTGACATTTTTCCAAAAGTATTCCCTCACCCATCCAAATCATTGAATTCAGGTGTTCCAGTCACTTCCATGGCAACAGGTGTATAAAACCAAGCCCCTAGGCCTGCAGACTGCTTCTACAGACATTAGTGAAAGAATGGGTCGCTCTCAGGAGCTCAGTGAATTCCAGCATGGTACCGTGATCGGACGCCACCTGTGCGACATGTCCAGTCGTGAAATTTCCTCACTACTAAATATTCCACAGTCAACTGTCAGTGGGATTATAACAAATTGGAAGTGATTGGGAACAACAGCAATTCAGCCATGAAGTGGTTGGCCATGTAAAACGACGAATGCTGAGGCGCATTGTGCACAGAGGTCACCAACTTTCTGCAGAGTCAATCGCTACAGACCTCCAAACTTCATGTGGCCTTCAGATCAGCTCAAGAACAGTGTAGAGAGTTTCATGGAATGGGTTTTCATGTCTGAGCAGCTGCATCCAAGTCTTACATCACCAAGTGCAATGCAAAGTGTGTAATGCAGTGGTGTAAACACTGCCACTGGACTCTAGGGCAGTGGAGACGTGTTCTCTGGAGTGACCAATCATGCTTCTCCGTCTGGGAATCTGATGAACAGGTCTGGATTTGGCAGTTGCCAGGAGAACGGTACTTGTCTGACTGCATTGTGCCAAGTGTAAAGTTTGGTGGAGGGGGGATATGGAAGAAATTAACTGGCCTGCACAGTCCTGACCTCAACCAAATAGAACACCTTTGGGATGAAATAGAGTGGAGACTGTGAGCCAGGCCTTCTGGTCCAACATCAGTTTCTGACCTCACAAATGTGCTTCTGGAAAAATGGTCAAAAATACCCATAAACACACTCCTAACACATGTGGAAAGTCTTCCCAGAAGGTTTGAAACTGTTATAGCTGCAAAGGGTGGGACGACTTCATATTAAACCCTATGGATTAAGAATGGGATCTCACTCTGGTTCATATGCGTGTGAAGAGAGATGAGCGAATACTTTTGGAAATATAGTGTATCTACATTTACATTTAGTCATTATGCAGAGTCTCTTAGCATAAGCAGCTTTCAAAATGTGCAAAAAGTGGAAGCCAAAACAAACTTAATATAAATATCGTTTTAGAGTAATGTAGTACAAATTAATACTTTATAGTGATGAAATTACATTTTTTGTGTAACAAAGTAGAGTATGCAGCTAAAAAAGGTCTGATAGTCTTCTAGAGCTCTTTAGTGGAGATAATGGTTTCATATAGAGCCATTAACACTCAAGGAACCCTTGGCATGCTTAAATAGTTCTTTGCATTTTTTTGCAGTTCTTTGAAATTTTTCTTCAGATTGATGGAGAATGTGTTGTATATGGTTCTATGTAATGCCAAAGAGGGTTCTTCTACTGTATACAAGCTTGTTATTTTGACGATAGCAGAACTATTTTGATGCTAATTAGAACCCTTTTCAAAAAGCTTCTGTATAGAACCATGTCCATTTAGTCACTTTCACTCAGAATGTAGATGGACATATGAATCCACCAGTTCCACATGGTGAGACGCAGATGATGTGTATCTCAGCCCCTCTTCAGAGGGTCATAACTCTGGATGTGAGTCTTGTATGATCTCGTTATAAGACGAAATGGAAAGGGCGACTCTACAGATTTAGTATTTCATATTTTTAGTAACCATATTTCTGTGCTGGATTAGACATAAAAACACTAAATTAGTAGCACAGAAATGTTTGTGTAGCCCAGGACGCTGTCTGTAATTGGTGGATTCGAGTGTCATCTACATTTTGGGTGAAACTGACCAATGGACACTCAAGGAAATCATTAATTCTTCATTCAGTCCACCTCTGAGTCACATGTGAAATGGCGTGCAGAGAGTTTACAGCTGCTGAAGCTGCTGCAGTGGGTTTTGGAACTTAGTGATGAAGATAACGGAGCATTTTGATATGAAACATACAGATCTTTTGTTACATAAAATAACATAAAATCCCTATAAAATCTCAGGCTTATTAAATACTAAACCTTATTATTCAGTAACTACAGGAACTTCAGTGCAAACTGGCAGAGATATTCTTAGGTTATGGAAGTGTATAATAAAACTTTGGGCCTGTCAGTGGGGCCCTGACCATATAAAGGGTTAACAGCCAATTTAAGAAAATATGCAAAAATTGACAAAAATATTTTTTTTTATCCCAGAGGGTTAAATTGCAGAAGTATCCACAGTTTTATATTGGCATTAAAAGGATAATTAATATTCCTAGTCTTTTCCAGGGGTCGGAAACATGTGGCTTCAGAGACACATGAGGTTCTTTTACAGTCCTGTTTTGGCTCTACAGCAGAATCAGATTTGTAGGTAAAAGTAAAATAATCCTCCTTTACAGTAAAATAAAGCTCTGCTGATCGTTCAACACAGTTTAACAATAAATGGTCTTAAACTCTGGAGTTAATGTAAAACTGCTGAGTCACCCTTTAACCCTGAAGATCAGCACAGACTGCTAGTCACCATTGAGACAGACAACAGTCTCGGCCTAGCTAGTGGCTAATGGAGCAGCAAAGAGGAAGATTTAGGATGAACATTGATCGTTTGGAGACACACTTATTTGTGTTTATGATCACTCCAGCTGGTTTCTTGATATGTTTAATCTGCAACAAGAAGCTGACAAACTCACTTGCCAGCCTCTTGATCAAATGGTGCAGTTACTTTCTGACACCTTAGGCACCATTTAAGGTGGAATAGGAAAATTCCAACAAGAAGCTGGTGAACAAGTAACTTGTCTCTTGACGTTAAATAATGTCAAGAGACATTTTAGTAGAAACTGTTCTACTTTTGTGGAAATGTTTCCTGCCGGAGATGTGAGAAAAGCGGCTATAACTGAGCTACAGCTGAAAGCAGAGCAAAGTAAGTCTACGTTTTCATTTGTGTTTTATATTTTAGTCTATATAAGTACATTAACACATGCACTGAGGCAGATTTACAGCTAAGATGGTAAAATGGACATAAAATGTTGTGGATCCAAAAGTGGTTTGATTTTTATTGGTGGCTCTTCTTAACATTTGGGTTACAGACCCCTGATCTAAGAGTTATACAGTATATATTGATGTTAACGTAGTATTGCCTGCACAGTTGAACCTTCAGACCACAGTGTGGAGGAACTGAGTGACTGGTTTTTCACTAAGTTGAGGGAAAGTTTGGTAGCGAGAAGCTGGGCGTTTTGAAGCCTCAACCGAAGAACCACAACTTTGTATCTGGTTCTCTCTTCCAGGAAGCCAGTGGAGTGATCTCAGTAGAGGAATCACATGAGAGAACTTCAGTAGGTTCTGGTGTAGCTGGGCTATGGCATTCTGAAAGCTCTGTGGAGGACAAGTGATGTAAAAGGGAAGACCTGCAAAGAAGGAACTGCAGTAGTCGTGTCTAGAGATGACCAGAGCTTGAACAAGAAGTTGAGTAGCTTCTCCACTTTTATCCAGAGGGTTGTGTTCTCCGGATGTTGCAAAGTAGGAATCTACAGAATCTGGAGGTAAATTTATGCAGGACCTTTAGCCAACTGTGCTTGCACACAGAGGAGACCTCTGCAATTAACCCATCCATGCAGTGAAACACCCACATACACGCACACTAGTGAACACACACACTAGGGGTAGTGAGCACACTTGCCCAGAGCGGTGGGCAGCCCTATATCCGGAGAGCAGTTGGGGGTTAGGTGTCCTGATCAAGGGCACTTCCGTACTGTCATCTCAGGTGATCACAAGGCTGTCCAGTCACAAGGCTGATTCCCTAACCTCCAGCTCACGACTGTTATGTGGAACACTAGGTTTTTAGGTTTGCCTGTTCGAGGGACAGTGAAGAATAAAGCAAAGAACACTGCAAAATTTAGAAATCACTGATTTATTAACTTTATTTCCAGCCTCAGTATTAGATGTTTCAATATTTATTATGTCACTCTTTCCCTTTACTCCAGCTTCCCTTCTCTTCAGGAAACTCAATTTCAGTTCCTCAAAGAATCAGCAGGCACACCTCCAAATTTCAGGCTTAGAAGCTGGTTGATGATTTTCTGAAGTAATCAAACCCATTCAGTGGTGTTGATGTCTGGACTCTGGGGTGGTCAGTCCATTGTTCAGCTTCTTTGTTTGATTTGTCCATCTCCTTTTCTCAGTGATGGTTCTTCTTGAACAGTTACACATCCTTTCAGATCTTTCAGATTTTCTCCTGAAGGAAACTAGTTGTGATATAAATCGTGCACAGCAGTGATCTCAAAGCCTGAATTTACTCTATACCTTCATTTGGGGAATGGGAAAATAGTGTAAATTTGATTTTTCTGCTGTTCCTTTCAAAAGCCATACCTTCCAAGCTCTCCCTCTCATATATGTGATAATTCCTGGTGGTGTATAAAGTGGTGGGTCTTAGTCAAACAGTGGAAAGTGCTGAAAGAGAGTAATTTTGTTAAGGAATGGAGCCACTATCTGCACAGAGAAACCTGCTAAAGCGGGTTATTTCCCTGTAAAGGGAACGAGAGACAGCCTTTACAATGGACTCTGTCTCTCTTGGAGTACACCGAACAGTTAAATCTCTCTTTTGAAATTTCATGAAAGAGTATCGGAGGGGGCTGTACAGTGATTCTTCACTGTTCAGACCCCTTTTCTCACAACGGCGGTGATGATTGAATAGGATTATGTCAGATAATAGCAAGGGAGCTTATTAAAAAAGCCAGGCCTTGCTTAAACAATGCAGGAACTTTGGGGGGGTGGGTGGATGGGGGGTTGGGCTGAGAGGACGATATTACAAACCACTGATTCTCTGTCGGGCAAGGATAACAGCTCTGCCTATTACTGCTGATCGGGTGCTGGGAGACAACAACAAACAGTGAATTGAAAATCGATGTAAATACATCGAAAAGTACAATAGCAGAGTGTCTCTAGACGTGCAGTCAGCAGTTTGAATGGATATTTTGGTAGGAGTTGAGGCTGCCACACTCGATCTGAAGTGTCTAATGGAAAAGAATGGTGGTCCGATGGAAAACACTATAAATACAGAGCAGTGTCCACCTTTAGGATACATGTACAGGATAATCTGGTATGTAGTGTGTTTTGGGTGAGCCACAGTGCCCATTACTGAATTTGCCTGTCAATTACGGCACCCTACACTATTAACAAATGTTTTTCAAGAGTAAAGACAGTGGTTCTATATAGAACCTTTTTGAAAATGGTTCTACATAGCACCAAAAATGCTTCTTCAATGTCAATGGCAATAACAGAACTCTTTTTGGTGCTGTGTAGAACAATATGCAACACATTATCCATCAATCTGAAGAACAATTTCACCATGCAAACATCATTTAAGCATGGAAATAATCAATTAGGCATGGTTCCTTAAGTGTTCACTGTTCTATATAGAACCATTGTCTGGTCTAAAGAACCCCTGAAGAATCATCTATTTTGAAGAATGTAAGTCTGGCTGTACGAGATGAGACTTTCATGCAACTAGTTACATGATGTTCTCCATCAATCTGAAGAACAACTTCACCATGCAAAGAAGCATTTAAGCATGGAAATGGTTCTATATAGAACCATTATCTTTACTAAAGAACCCTTGAAAAGCCTTCTTTTTTTGTAGAATGTAAGTCTGGCTATACAAGGTAAGACTTTCATGCAACTAGTCACATGATGTTCTCCATCAATCTGAAGAACAACGTTACCATGCAAACACTCATTTAAGCATGGAAATGGGTCTTCAAGTGTTCACGGTTCTATATAGAACCATTATCTTTACTAAAGAACCCTAGAAGAACCATCTTTTTTGGAGAATGTAAGTCTGGCTATACAAGGTGAAACTTTCATGCAACTAGTCGCATGATGTTCTCCGTCAGTCTGAAGAACAACTTCACCATGCAAACAGTAATTTAAGAATGGAAACGGTTCTTCAAGTGTTCACGGCTCTATATAGAACCATTGTCCTTACTAAAGAACCCTTAAAGAACCATCTTTTAAGAATGCAAGACTGGCTTTACATGGTAGAACTATCATGCAACTAGTTGCATGTTGTGAGTTGCCTGCAATAATTTCTATGCAACTTGACAGTCACAAAAAGCAATTTGAAGACAAGTTTGCACACAACAAAACAGATTTAATTATTCCACTGTTTAGCCAAAGCAGCTCATATTCTTCCATCCATTATATTGTTCTTACTATAAAGTCTATTGTAAAGTGTTACTTACATATTTGCAGCATTTTTAACATCTTTGAATATTTTTTTCAGCTGTCATTGCCATTTTATTTATTCTATGTCTATATATCTGTCTTTGATCTATCAATATCAAAGTCAAAATGTATGTCAAGAAAAGCCTTAGAAAATCAATGTTTAAGCACCTGTTATGGTTACAGCATACTTGATATTTCTTTCCTCCTGTTCTAAAAGCACTACAAGCTCATCTCAGTCTACTTTGATCTTCATCCTTTGGATTTTTACCACTTCATTGCTCACTTTTTTTAAGCCATCCATAAACTTTATGTAACTTTTTATGTGTTCATTTACAATGTCTCTATTATTTTTATAAACTATTACTACTTTTACTATATGTATTTTTGTTGAATATATCACTGTTTCTGGAACAAAAGCTTGCATCTCCATTTGTGTCGATTTTCAGTTTTTGATATAGTTTGGAAAAACCTGTTGTTCTTTACATTGTGTGCAAATTTCTTGATGAACAGACCAACAGAAATGGCCCAAAAGTGCTTGGAAAAAGTCTGGTTCCATTGACTTACATTACAAGTGAAGTAAGTTATTTCCTTCTCCTGTAAAGTTACCATTTTGGAGATACAAGGTTTTGACCTGACAGCAGTGATATGGTATAGCTTGTTATATAAGATATGTTATATCTTGTGCTCATTATGTTGAAAAAAATAGGTAATTTATTCACAATTTTCATGCATTATCTTGGAATCTTGACTGAAAGTTGAAAATACTATTTTGTAAAAATTACATTTCAGGAATGTAATTATTTCTGGATGACAGGTAATTATTTTGACATAAGTCCAGATTTTGGGTCATTATTTTAAGACAGTCACTTTTCTTAAAATAAGAAAAAGGAATAATCAAAATGAGCTTCCAAAGGTTTCCTCTTTCAGAAACTGGAATTACAAACAAAACTTATTTTCACTTTAGTTTTTTTTCCTTCTCCAGCATCCCACGCCTCTCTACCCTGTTCTGTTTACATAACAAGCAGCCTATATCAGTTACACAGGTGCCTAACTAGCCAACAGTAGCCATCCTCTAGGCTTTGTGCACTAGGACACTTTCCACAGTGTTAAAAACAGCAAATGTTGCTCTTAACTTCATTACATCACTAAAGCGTTGCTGTTAAACTCCCGCGAGAAAATGTGACAAATGATTGTAGCAGACAGGTGGTTAGCACGTTTAGCACCAGATAGCCTAAAATAACTTCATATAATGAAGCAGTTCTGCAGGAGTCCATCCACTACAGAGTGCAAACTAGCGTTAAATATTATTTTACTTTATTTGCTTTTATGCCCTGTGATGGACTGGCGACCTGTCCAGGGTGTATACTGCCTTTCGCCCAGTGACAGCTGGCATGGGCTCCAGCACCCCCGCGACCCAGGAGGAGAAGCGGCTTAGAAGATGTGTGTGTGTCTGTGTGTGTGTGTGTGTGTGTGTGTGTGTGTGTGTGTGTGTGTGTGTGTGTATGTGTGTGTGTGTGTTTGCTTTTATTAACTTTGTAACTTCTCCTTATTAACTTAGTAACTTCTCTTGAACCCTCTTCCTTTTCCCTTGCCTTTGGTGTTTATGTTGTTTGCATTTTGTATGTCTCTCTTGGGTGATGTGTGGGGGCTGTGGAGAGCAGTCCCTTTGTCATGTAACGACCTCCAATGGTTAACCTATTTCACATCTGGTTATCTATAGTTCCCCAATCTAGCATTGCCATTTGTTGAAGGGATATCTCAGAGACATCCTCGCTCCTAGATGGGGGAGACTGTAAATTCCTGGGTGGGCCTCAACACCTATTTTAATTACTATGGTAGAGGCAGTCGCCCATCAAGTAGAGGGGTTTCTAGGTTCTTCTCCTTTTAGACAAAGGGACAACAAGAAGGTGTGGTTTACATGGTTGACTGCTTAAGTCCATCGTTTTGTAAGCTTAGTCAGACTTGCTTGGTTAGGAAGACGTGCGTATTACACTTTTTTTTCCTCAACAAAGGCTCCTCTCCTGTTCTTCAAGAAACCAACGCTTGCCAGCAGAATTCAGCACTAGAAAGAATAATGATGTAAACACGTTCTGATGTCTTCTTTCAGGAACACTTGAAAGGGATTTTAAATGCTACATTGGCTGTTATAATCAAACATACAACAAACTGAGTTTGTCATTTTCACTCAAAATCAGGCCCCCATCTCATTACATGATCTCATAGTTAACCCTTTGTTGCTGAATTACACCACTCCCTCTAAAGCACACACACAATTTCTCTAGTCTGTGCTCTTTCAATGTCCAAAGTTCAATAATAGCTCAAGCAAAACAAGATGCCATCATTAGCTAACAGAACTCCCAAGGCTGTAGCCGTGTTTTTGAGGGTCTTTTCAGCCATGTTGATTTATGTTACATCCATAGGCTAATGATAAGCTTATTGTCTGTCTGAAAAAGTTGATGGGTCACCTTCTTTGTACTACTTTGATCGTCACCTTCACAGGTCATTGGATTGGATTAATAAATCTATGTTCCCTCCAACCTTTAGCCCAAAATTTGTTATGATGGTCCTCAGACGTTCTCATCACAGAATCACGTCTGGCACATTGAGATTATGCAGCTCAATGACAAAGTAAATTAATGAATAAATACATTTGGCTCATACTTGAATGTCTCCATGGATTCCACCATGTTGTTTAGCCAGCTGTAAATCCACTGTGGATGGTCCTAACCTGTATCTCAAGCAATTTTGGGGAAGATTGGTGCCACACTCGGGCGGCTACACCAAAAGCCCCTCTGAGGGCCACTCCTGAGCACCCCTTTGAACATCAAAATGAAAAATGGAGCACACTGTGGCCTTGCAGTCACACGCCGTCTCGTTTCCTTTTTACTTCTTCTCAAAAATACTGCAGATTTAGGGGAAAATAGGTATGTTTCCTCATAGAGAGCAGCTAAATGTCCCTGCAGCCACTAAATGTTCATGTTTCCGTCACCCCTGGGTGGATTAGGTTCCCACAAACAGATAAACAGACACATTTCCTCACTTACTTCATTTGTTCTCTAGTAAACACATCAATTCATGATGCAAACTCTTATGAGATTCATTGTATAATACGATCAGTTTATCACTGGGATGGGTTTAAATCAGTGAATCTATTGAAAGATGACTGGAAGCCCATGGCTCCACAAGCATCAGTCAGGTATGACAGTAAATTACACTTTCCTGTTGCCCTCGCAGTAAAGTCAGTAGTGCTGCATTAAACCCCTACAGAGTCAGGATGAGTCTCTATTCCATTAGATCTGTCCTTTCTTTCTGTTATTTTTATTTGTTTTGTGTTTTTGTGTCTAAAGAACAAGAAACCTGTTAACAACACGTGTGAAAAACATCAATTAAACCACTTCTGTAAAACCTTTTCTGTATGAATGAATCTGTCAATCCATTAATCAAATTATTAATCTGCTTGCCAGTTCATTCATCCATCCACCAATCTATCCACCCATCTATCCATCCAACTACCAGTCAATTCACTGTATAATTCAATGTTATTTGTCCATCCAACATTTGTACAATGTTATTTGTCCATCCATCTATCTGTCCATCCATCCATCCATCCATCAATCCATCTTACCACCTAACCTTATTCTATCTGTTCACTCATGCATCCTTTCATTCATTTATCTATGCATTCAATGCTTTATCCGCTTTCCATCCATACATTCATGTATATATCTATTCAGCCACCAATCCATCCAACTCCC
Organism: Pygocentrus nattereri; assembly: GCF_015220715.1. Taxonomy (NCBI): domain Eukaryota; kingdom Metazoa; phylum Chordata; class Actinopteri; order Characiformes; family Serrasalmidae; genus Pygocentrus; species Pygocentrus nattereri. The sequence continues at coordinate 21,364,694 of NC_051217.1, read as the reverse complement.
ATTCTATTCACCAATGTTATCCATCCATCTATCCATCCATATATCTTCACATCCATATATCCATCCATCCGTCCATCCATCCATCCGTCTATATATCTATTGTCCACCCATCCATTCATTTATTCATCCATCCATCTATTTGTCTGTCCATCCATCCATCCATCTATGCATCCACCATCCATCCATCCATCCATCCATCCATCCAGCCATTCATTTATCCATCCATCTATACATCAATCCATCCATCATCTACATATCTTCTTATCCATATATCCATCCATCCATTCATACATTCATCTATCCATTCATCCTTCCATCTATTAATCCCCTTCCATCTGTTCACTCATGCATTCTTTAATCCATCCATCCATGCAATTATTCATCCACTCGCTAGTCCATCCTTCCATCCATCCACTGTGGATGAGGTCTGATCTGGTTTTTATAGCAATTGTGTAGCTATTTTAACTGCTGGATTTAATCCAAAATTGAACAAAGCCCTAGAACACATTTAGACCAGTTTCTATGAATCTAATCAGGCCTTATTCAGAGGTAGAGACAGACATTGTTTAACCAGCATTATTTCATATTGAAAATTCAAGAAACTACAAGTAGACTGTATTTCCTTTAGCATTTCAATAACTCTCAGCAAGCTTTGTTACGTTCTCTTCAGGCAATTTACATTCACATATAAGTTCCCTACAGGTGAGCTTTGACCCTGTAACCCCCCTACCAGATGTTTCATGTTCATACTGACAGGTTCAATGATGATGCAGTGGCTCTTTGGATGGCATGTTTATAAAATGCATAAGCCTACACATCTGCATTCAGGCTGCCTGCATTAATTCTCTTCCTGCAAGAAATGGATTTTCTTAGTGAAACACTGTTTTTTTTTCATTTACATTTTACCACTGATATTCTAGATGAAGGTACTCGTTCTGGCCATCCCTGACAGGCTGATTTATTCGGAGAGAAGAAGCTCTGTTGCGATGGATGAGTAGGTCTGTGAGTTTTGTTTGAGGGGAAGCTCAGGAAAAGTAGATGCAGGACTGTCTGCACAAAGCCGAACATCAGAACAGCCTGCAGCCAGAGTGAACTAGAGATCTATGGAGGCACAAAGATTTGGAATTTGAAGGATAACATATTCTGTCTCTTTTTCTCTCTCTTATACAAACACAGTGGAGAAATCTCAACAATACATAGTTTACTTATTGTATTAGCACCAAATAGGTCTGTAATTTTCCAGCCACACAAATATCGTGACACAACGAATGGTATCTTGCAATATTCAGTGACATTAATAAAAGTCACCACACCATGGCCACAGGTGTATAAAACCAAGCACCTAGGCTGAAAGAATGGGTCGCTCTCAGGAGCTCAGTGAAATCAAGTGTGGTACCGTGATCGGTCGCCACCTGTGGAACAAGTCTGGTCGTGAAATTTCCTCACTACTAAATATTCCACAGTCAACTGTCATTGGGATTATAACAAAGTGGAAGCGATTGGGAATGACAGCAACTCAGCCACGAAGTGGTCGTCCACATAAAATGACAGAGCAGGGTCAGTGGATGCTGAGGCGCATAGTGCGCAGGCGTCACCGATTTTCTGCAGAGTGAATCCTTATAGACCTCCTAATTTCATTTGGCCTTCAGATCAGCTCAAGAACAGCGTAGAGAGCTTCATGGAATGGGTTTCCATGGCTGAACAGCTGCATCCATGCCATGACGACTCTTTGGAGTGACGGATCACGCTTCTCCATCTGGCAATCCGATGGACAAGTCTGGGTTTGACGGTTGCCAGGAGACGGTACATGCCTGATTGCATTGTGCCATGTGTAAAGTTTGGTGGAGGGGGGATTATGCTGTGGGTTGTTTTTCAGGAGTTTGGCTCGGCCCCTTAGTTCCAATGAAAGGAACTCTTAATGCTTCAACAGACCAAGAGATTTTGGACAATTTCATGCTCCCAACTTTGTGGGAACAGTTTGGGGACAGCCCTTTCCTGTTCCAACATGACTGCGCACCAGTGCACAAAGCAAGGTACATAAAGACATGGATGAGCCAGTTTGGTGTGGAAGGACTTGACTGGCCTGCACAGAGTCCTGACCTCAACCCGATAGAACACCTTTGGAATGAATTAGAGCAGAGACTGAGAGCCAGGCCTTCTCGTCCAACATCAGTGTCAGAACTCACAAACGTGCTTCTGGAAGAACGGTCAAAAATTCCCATAAACACACTCCTAACCCTTGTAGAAAGCCTGTGTGTGAAGGCAGAAGAGCAAATACTTTGGTAAATACAGTGTATATCCTATCATATTTGTCATCTGCATCTTGTTATTTGTCTTGTGTTTATGGGTCATTGAATCAAATTAATTCAAAATCAGAGTTCAAACACACTTTGGCCTTTTAACTGACTTGGACTATGCTTCTTTCAAAAAGTAGCCTGGCTTGAAACACTCCTTATAACTTCAGGGTAAGTAGGTGGAGCTAAACCATTGTAGGCTGAGTAGGTGGATATTGGTCAATGCATTGGGCTGATTTTGCAGCTTAGTTTCTATACATAAGCAATATAATAAAATACACAGAAAACGATGCACATTTAACAAAACATACATGCACAATAAAAGTAAACAATTAAAATATAATAAATAAATAAATATAACATTTCAGCACATATATTGTGTCATTAGACCAAATTGGATAAAAGTCAGAGCTGAAGTTAGGGAATTTAAATAAAACCCTTTTGCTTTGACTGACCCTAAATGTAAATGTTTATCTTATGAAAACAAATGACTGGATTTGATTAACCGCTTATTTTGTCACTATCAAAACAATCATGTCATTATGGTAACACTTGGTAACGCCACTGTTTTGAGCAGAACTCATAAACACAGCCTATACATGCCTATTAAACAGAGTTTTAAACAACTGTTCACACATAAAATTATCATATTTTTCATGTAAGCACAAAAAGTTTACTAAATTGTAATTTTTTTTTGTTTTTTGTTTTGACAGTTCTCTGATTTTCAGACTTTTGGGGTGTAGCGTCACTCTGCAGGGGCGTGAACAGATTACAACTCTGTGTGTTTCGGTAGTGATGTTAAAATGTGGAGCAGCATTTTCTGAAAAAAGTTTTTATTTAAAAATGAGACTCATGACTACAAAAATTTTCATTTTCACTCTAAAAGAAATTAAATTCATTCATTCATTTTCCAAGCCGCTTCTCCCTCAGGGTCGCAGGGGGGGAGGGGTGCTGGAGCCTATCCTAGCAGTCATTGGGCGGAAGGCAGGATAAGGAATTAAATAATACACTTTATTAGGTACACCTGTTCAGTTGCTTGTTAACACAAATAGCTAATCAGCCAATCACATGGCCACAACTCACTGCATTTAGGCATGTAGAGGTGGTCAAGACAACTTGCTGATTTAAGGGGATTTAAGTGACTTTGAATGTGGCGTGGTTGTTGGTGCCAGACGGGCTGGTCTGAGTATTTCAGAAACTGCTGATCTGCTGGGATTTTCACACACAACCATCTCTAGGGTTCACAGAGGATGGTCCGAAAAAGAGAAAATATCCAGTGAGCGAAAGTTGTGTGGACAAAAATGCCTTGTTGATGTGAGAGGTCAGAGGAGAATGGGCAGACTGGTTCGAGATGATAGAAAGGCAACAGTAACTCAAATAACCAACCAAAATCTCTGAGTAATGTTTCCAACCCCTTGTTGAAAGTATGCCAACAAGAATTAAGGCAGTCCTGAAGGCAAAAGGGGGTCCAATCTTTTACTAGCAAGGTGTATCTAATAAAGTGGCAGGTGAATGTATTATTTTCACAAGTGTAAAAAAGGAGCCAGTGGCCATGAGGAACAGTGATGCAGCTTCACATCCTGCTCTAAAATGTTTTTTGTTTAAAAATAAAACTTATGATTTAAAAATATTTCATCTTTGCTGTAAAAGAAATGAAATAATACACCGAAATAAAAAAAATTATAATTGTATTATTTTCACAAGTGTAAATTTAGGGGTTATGGTTTGGGACAGACACCTCTCAATAGAAAGCACCCCATAAATGATAATTTTATACATTTAGCTTATTTCTACCTCAATGTATGTCTTTATCATAACAGTCCTTGTGAATATCTAATGTCAGAATAATTGTTCAGTAGAGTGGTCCATATGGTCCTTGTCTTCACCACATCATATATCTTGTTCATTGTACTCTCAGTCTAGCCTTTTCTTGGTATGAATTTTTGTCCTGTTTATTTCTACTTTTTTGTTTGTTTTTGGACTTCAGATAAATAAACTATGTACTTCATGCTTCTTGTATTAGAGAATATCATATCAGCCTTTGATGCAACAAGTTTGTTTGTGCATCAACAGCAAGAGAGAACTCTACTGGCTTTTCTAACACCTGCAGTCTTTACAGCTTCCCTGCCTTTGGCCTCTCTACTTGCAGCCTTGCCAGCCACTCAGTTCACAGCTGTTTTGTTGTGTTCTGCCACACTCCCCAAGCCAGAGACCCCTGCTATGGCCCCTGGGACCCAAATCTCACCCTCTGGTGATCATGCACCACAAGCAAAGTCTCCTCAGTCGCAGATCTCAAAGTCTTCTGTTCTTTCATCAGCCTGAGATGAGCACTTTGTACTTTCAGAGCATTAACACTCTTCTTGTCTTAGTTTCTTGTCCTCCATTTCTTGCCCCAGTGTAAATCATGTGTCCTGTTCCCAAGCCACTGCAGGTGTTGGAGCCATTCGCTAGCCAAGGTATAATTTCTGCTCCTCGAGTGGCTCCAAGTCTTGTCTTTTTTCGTGGCTCCATTTCTGATCTCTCCAGCAGTTTTGGTTCTTTTTCCTAGTGTCTACATTTCCTCTCTCTCCACTCTGGTTCCTGTCTTTTCAATGGCTCTGGTTCCTTTCCTCTTAGTGTCCATGGTTTCTGTCCCTCCAGTGGTTATCATTCCTGTCCTTCGAGCTGGTCTGATTCATGTTTCTCTTGTGTCTAGGGTTCCTGTCCATACAGTGTCTCCAGTTCCCATCCATCCAGCAGCTCCAGTTCCTGTCCTTCCAGCAATTCTAGTCCTTGTTCCTCCAGCAGCTCCAGGTCTTGTCCATCCTGTTATCCCTCCAGCAGCTCTGGTTCCTGTCCCCACAGTGGCTCCACCTCCTATCTCTCCAGCAGCTCTGGGAGCTCTAGCAGCAGTTTTGTATTTAGCTACACATTTAGCTTCACTGTCAATTCTTGCAAGTTCAAACCTATTTCTAGCACTGCTTGGCTACCATGAATGATATTTATAGAACTGTCAATCCTTGCATGTCATACCAATCTGTTTCAGTTCATTGTCTCATGTTAGAGATCTTTACTTAGTTTGAGACAATTTCCTTCTGGAATCTTATTTGTACCGGTGACACTTTATTTCAAGTGGTCCTTTTTTGTTGGAACAAACTCTCAGCATACTCTCAGTAACATGTCAGAAACATATGAGGGGCTAGGATGTTAGGATTAGGTTTTGGGTTGAGGTTAGCGTTAGGATTAGGGCCAGGGCGAGGGTTAGGTTTTGTGCAAGGTTGGTAAGCTTAGGTTTTGCATAATGTAAGTAATGTGTCAATAGAACATCTACAAGATATTTACTACAGTGTATTCAGATGCTTCACTATGGCTACTTTACTAATATGCTGTTGATGTGTTACTGATAATCTGTTAAGAGTTTATTAATCATCTACAGAGGACCACTATAAATAAAACGGTACACTTCTACTATTTCTATTGTCATTCCAGTCTCTGGAGGACAGGTTCTTCTTACGTCTTCTGAACAGATCTTCTTCATGCTCTTCGGAAGGTACAGACCAGCAGATCCCCATCATGCTCTTTAGAGGTGCTTCATGAAAGGGAATGTTGTTAAAGGAGTGATATGAGTAAGTCTAACTGAATTACAAACCCCATCAACACCCCCCCAACACACACACACACACACACACACACACACACACACACACTCACTGTTAACACTTTCTTTGAAGACCACCTATATGGACACTTTTGCAAATGCATAAAACTTGTAAATAAAAAACATGTAAATAGCAATGCTTGTGCATTTATGAGCACACAGTTTCAATACTCACAAGATGACACAAGATTTTTATAAAATAAATTACAATGTATTGATTTAAGGGCCTGTATGCTTTCTTATAAAAAAACAACTTATGAAGGTTCTTAAGACAAACCTCAATAAGTTCATAAGAATGTTCTTCAACAAGAAGTTCTCATATGATAATTCCTTAAGAAAATTTGGTAATACTTTGTATGAATGTTGCATTTGTAAGCATCTATAACCATATTTATAACATAATATAATGCATTCATACAGCATTATAAACATGGTTATCAATATTTATAAAAATAAATTAAACAGAATTATTCAGCCGCCTGAGGAAAAACACGTCATGTCTCAGATCTGGTGACCAAACGGCCACAGAGACAAGGTATCAGACCAAACGGCCTCAGAATAAACTGTGAAAATGCTATACTGGCATTTATATCGAGATACACAATAGTTTTCTAAGTTATACAAACCAGTCTGAGCTCGACCAGGCTTGTGTTTGATCTGAAAACTTTTCTCTGAGGCCGTTTGGTCTGGTACCTTTTCTCTGAGGCCGTTTGGTCTGACAGCATTTGGTCTGATGTTCAGTTTCACCAGATCTGAGTCATGACGGTGTTTTTTCTGGAGACTTGAAGTCTTTTATCTTGAGGAATGATAGCGATTCTGATGCGGACAGCTGAGGATGTCCTAAAATGTACCCCGTACCCCCGCCTAGTGCTAATTAACAGACATTTGCATGTTGGTCAGTTAGAAAAAGAAATAGGAAACTGGAAAATGAAAAGTGAATCTCCAGCAGGTGGCGCTGAGGGTCGTTTTCATTTTCCTTTTCATTTTGACAGTTAAAGTGCATCAGTGCCAAAAACGGAATCACGAACTGTCACTTTGCTGTGGATTTATCCATTTTGCATTTCCATTATAATTTTGTCAGATTTGCAGCTGATTGCTATGAAAAAGAAATAAGAAAGTAAACTTTGCATTTTGATAACATATTATATTGACACATATTCTGCGTTACATGCCAAAGTGAAGTTTGTGTTTTCTTTTGTCTATTATCTTTTTCATTTTAGATTTGGCCATGAAAAAACAGAATAACGACTAAAATGAAACGACAAATAGGTGTTTTCAATGTATTTTTATTTTTGTCAAACGGCTTGAGCTCATGTGAAAAATTTAATTGCAAATGAAGGCATGTCATTTCATTTTCAATTTTGGCAGGATATTTGCACAGATATTTGGAAAAAGAAATGGCAAAAAGAGGTTTGCATTTACATTTTATTGTTTTCATTTTCATTTCCTTTTTGGCCGGATTTGCCTCCCATACAAATTGGAGGAAAAACATCAAATCAAGCATTTAAATAAAATCAAACAAGATCTAGTGGTGATGATGGAAGAAACAACCAACGGGAAAAAGTCTTATATATATATAAAATATGATAATGGTGAGGTGAGCAGCAAAGGCAGAATCCCTGGTAAATTTAGATGCTCACCTTGTTGACTCTTACAGCCTGAGGCGAATGTGAGTCTGTCATAAGGTTAAGAAAACATTGAAGAACATAATATTTGTAAGAATAACCCTTGTTCTTAGAATTATTGTTCAGAAAATGGTCAAGAAAAGAAAATAAAAGAATTCTTAGGAAGTTATGGAAAGGAAAAACAATGGGCATCATTCACCAACCATACCGACTTATGCAGTTTTGAAGAACATTCTTTCTTTCACCAGTGCTTTCTTATCTGGGGTTTGTTCTCGGGTAAGAACAGAATCTACACAAACTCAAGAGCACAAAAGTGCGAACAGCTCTACACTTTAAGAACACGTCATGAATCAGATATGGCCTTCTTCAGGTCTTTCTCAAGAACACACTTAAGAAGAAACTCAGGAAGATGTTGGTGAATGAGGCCCAATTTCTTGTAACTTTTTTGTTAAGAACTGATCTGATCTGAAAGCCCCCTCATGCATACATAGAAACAACACACATTTAAGAAGATTTTCTTTCTCAAGACACTTTTGTGAATCTGGCCCCAGTTCTATGAACTATTTTGATGTCCTCAAACTAAAGTGATCAATTCTTACATATTTTCCTATATGTAAATACCAGTGATGAACACATTACTTGGAAGCAATGCTACACAACAGTGTTGGTAGTGGTTCAGTACCTAAATAATAGCTGCATTCCAAAGCCTAGGCTGCATTTCTCAGCTGCTATGTCATAGCAGGCCTTCAGTTACTCACAGTTCTCTGCGCACAAACAACATGAAAGAGGAAAAAAAATAAAAACAGCACCACAAAAATTACGGAAAGCAAAGTCATTGGAACAGAGCTTGTTTTAAAATGTAAGCTTTCACATCATTGAGTTCGTCTTCATTACCTTAAGAAGTGTAAAATTATTAATTAAAGCATTCGTCCATATATCATATTTTATTTAGAAATATTTGTATATACACTATATTTCCAAAAGCATTCGCTTGTCTGGCTTCACACTCCCTTTCCCTGTGTATTCGGTATTCTGTATTTTTCCTCTCCTGTATTCCACTCCTGTATTGTATGTGCTCGGACGGGTTGATGGCCATTTCGCTGGTACTTGTGACTAGTGACAATAAAGGTTCTTCATCATCATCATCATATGAAATTGAGTGACATCCCATTCTTAATCCATAGGGTTTAATATGATGTTGGCCCACCCTTTACAGCTATAACAGCTTCAGCTCTTCTGGGAAGGCTTTCCACAAGGGTTAGGAGTGTTTTTTTTGACCATTCTTCCAGAAGCACGTTTGTGAGGTCAGACACTGATGTTGGACGAGAAGGCCTGGCTCACAGTCTCCACTCTAATTCATCCCAAAGGTGTTCTATTGGGTTGAGGTAAGGACTCCCACCCAAAACCACCCAAAACCACCCAAAACTCACTCGTCCATGTATGAAATTGTCCATAATCTCTTGGTACTGAAGCATTAAGAGTTCCTTCCACTGGAACTAAGGGGCCGAGCGCAACTTCTGAAAAACAACCCCACAGCATAATCCCCCCTCCACCAAACTTTATACTTGGCACAATGCAGACAGTCAAGTACCGTTCTCCTGGCAACCACCAAACCCAGACTCAACAATTGGATTGCCAGACGGAGAAGCGTGATTTGCCACTCCAGAGAACACGTCTCCAGTACTCTAGAGTCCAGTGGCGGTGCTTTATACCACTGCATTCCACACTTTGCATTGCGCTTGGTGATGTAAGGCTTGGTTGCAGCTGCTCGGAAACCCATTCCATGAAGCTCTCTATGCTGTTCTTGAGCTAATCTGAAGGCCACATGAAGTTTGGAGGTATATAGCAATTGACTCTGCAGAAAGTTGGTGACGTCTGTGCACTATGCGCCTCAGCATCCACTTACCCTGCTCTGTCATTTTATGTGGCTGACCACTTTGTGGCTGAGTTGCTGTCGTTCCCAATCACTTCCACTTTGTTATGATCCCACTGACAGTTGACTGTGGAATATTTAGTAGTGAGGAAATTTCATGACTGGACTTATACTGGAAATATAATGTATGTAGTTTATCTTATTACATAAGAACTCAATTTCTTATTTCTGTCTCCTCCATTTCCATGAAGAAATGAAAAAACAAACTCAATGCAACAGGTTCCATTTTCTTTCACCAGTTTCCTCACAAGCTTCACAAGGCTCTGGTCACATCACCACGCAGCCTCGTTAGGACTGATCCATTTGTATGACCAATAGGCTACTAAGGAGGAGTCTTCGTAGGACAGTCCTACTGAGGACCCAAACTACCTCAGCAGCAGCCTAGACTTTGGAATGAAGCTAATGTCTTATCAACAGTGGTCCAATGGTCAGAAACTGTCTGATGATGACTGACAACAGGTGAATACTCTGTAACTCTACCGCTATATGATTGACTTATAAAGTAGGTGGAAATCATAAGGTGGCCAGAGAGTGAAACACAGTTTTTTAGTACATGTAAATCATACTTTTCAGTGAGGTCAATTTCATTCAATGAGATCAGCTTGGCTTAAGTTGTGGAGGAGGAGCTGGAGTGGAAGTAATTGGTGTTTATGTGTCTGGCATTTATCAGCTTTGCCCATTCATTTGTTTCATTTCCTCTCAGACAACTGAATGTCTGGATAATTGATCTTCCAGCTCTGGGATTTCTTCTGTTTTCTGTTCTTTTTTTTATTCTCCATGATGTGGCGTAGAGCAGCTCACAGCTGATTAGAAACTAGAGGGATTGCGTTACTTGACGGCAGGGGCTCTCCTTTAAGAACCGCTGACCTGAAGATGGTAATCAGAGATGACATCTCTCCCAGAGTGCCGAGGCATCTCCACAAGCCTGTGGCACCAATCAGATATTTAACACCGCAGGCTTATTAAATCAGAATGTTCTTAACTACATCTGATTAAAAACAAAGTGCGAGTGGAGATCTGTCAGAGGAGGCCAGGGGTGGGGTATTGAATAAAATGTGTAAGGCGATTAGGCAGAGCTTCCGGCGCCATCTCTGTCCTTTGAACCGGGTTTGGCACCAGAGCCCATATAACTGGATTGTTCCAGCACTGTCAGAGAAGATGAAGGGGGCCCTGGAATAAAATGGAAAACAAATAAACAAACAAGCAAACAAAAACACACAATGAGCAATCAAGGGCTGTGGAATGGGTACGAAAGAAAGACGCCTCGGTTGCCAGGTTTTAATCCGGCATCACCCTCCGTGGAGGAAAAGCGAGGGAAACGTTGGGCGTCCCAACTGGAAAAGCCGATTAAAGAGAGTGGGAACAAAGGCTGAGGCTGTGCTGGGGAGAAGAAAGAAATGAGACAAGAGGGAGAGGAAAAAGACAAACAAACAGAGTTGTAGAAATGGCTCAGATGGATCCGGATGTGGAGCGGTGAGGAAAAAAGCACAAGGCAGGAATAGAAAGGGAATGCCGTTGAGAATAGGGACATTTGAAAGTGATTTGTGATCTGACAATGCAGATATTTGGGCACATAGTGTCAGGCTGGTTAATTGGGCAGAGCTTCCCCCAGTAATCCTGGACACAGTGGAGCTGGAAGCTACACATATTCGCTTGAACACCCACAGCAGTACTGCAGAGTCTCAGTACTGCACAAAAGTCAAAGGCCATGCTTCATTGCTTTAATTTCCAGTCAAAATAGCCAATGCAAATTATTCATTTTTCTGAGGAGATTAGACATAAGAAAGTCCACTTACATATAGAAGGAGAAAGAAAATGAGTGGAAAAACAGAAGTTTCCAAAACTGGAGTTCAGAAAATGATTAAAAGCTACAGAGAAAATGATCCTAACAACCACCTGGAAGACCTGATAGATCATCGTTTACTGAGCAGATGGCTGTATGACAGCATTTTAGGGCTGTTATAGGATTGAAAACATGATAAACATAAACAGTCTGTTTTCCAGGTTCAAAATAATTCACACTCATTCCAGTAAAATGGAATATTATACACTCTTAAAATGAAGCTTCCTTAAGTAGTAAAGGCAATGGCTCTAAATAGAACCATGAACACTCTAAGAACAATTTCATGCTTACATTTTGTCTTTCCATAGTGAAATGCTTCTTCAGATTTGATGGAGAATGTGTTGTACATTTTTGGAAATGGCTATCTATAGCATCAAAAAGGGACCATGCATTGTTACAAGCTTGAAATTATAGCAATCGCAGAACCTTTTTCAAAAAGGTACAAAGAACCATATAAATGAGGGTCGATCTGTTGCTTGAAAAATATATATACAAATATACTGTATATAAAGCCTGAAAACCCTGAATACATGGAATGAACCTTGACGTCATCAAGGCACTTGCGACATCTTGTTGTTTTGATGTATGATATTCCATATGGCTGTAACTACATTTTGTGCTCACACAGTCATAGTGACACACTGCCTGCATCCGTATGGGATAATATCACACGTTGAAAAGTGCCTTGATGTTTCCATACTGTCAGGTTTCATTCTTTGACTGAAAACTCTGAATATAATGTCCTTTCATCTGTCTACCTTTCTATTCATATATATATATATATATATATATATATATATATATATATATATATATATATATATATATATATATATATATATATTTATATACATATCTGTTG
>NC_051217.1:21325000-21347500 GCF_015220715.1 Pygocentrus nattereri | reverse complement strand
TTTGGATAGGTGAGTGAATACTTTTATAAGTATAAGTAGTGATTCAGCCCTGCTTTACACACACATATATATATCTCCTCCATGATGCCATAGAAGCACCACTTTTGGTTCTTTGGAATAGTTCTACCCACCCGCCCATCCCATTTACAATAATGGTTCTCCAAAGAAGAACCGTTTTTTGGAAGGTTTTTTAGAGGACTGTTAGAAATTCAGTTTTCAGGAATCAGAAGTCAGGAGACCTTCAGCGTAGACTTGATTTTATTGACACACATGAAATGTGGGCACAGCTTAGTGGATCGCAGTCAGTCTATCACAGCCAGTCTGACTAGGGATATATTAGGAGAACCTTATAAACACTGGAAGTTGTGGGAGGAGGATAAAGGTGTGGAAAAGGAGTTTTAGGGGGGGTAAGCAAGGGGGATGAGGGTGATAAGAAGAGGGGGGTTAAACAGGGGGATGGTGATTACCCTATCAAAAGGACAGAGGTGCCGACTCCCTGCAAGGATGGCGAACATCAACACTCCTTGATGGTTGCCACCCTGGAGGGTTATATTGCTGACCATATGGTCAGCAATCAAAGGGCCAAACCAACAATGCAGGGAGTTGACCACCTTAGATCAGCAGATAGAAGCTTCATTTCTCTCAATTCCCCCTTTGATTCTCCTTAATGTAGAATCAAAAAATTATGTTATGACTACAAGTCTTTATTAGTGCAGAAGTGCCAAAAACATATGGTGTCTTCAGGTAGAGCTGGTCTATGATGGATGCAGGTCAGGGAGCTTGGATGATTTGCTTCTGCATGATGGAACGTCAGGTCTTCTGTGGACATGCGTGTGCAATCCCATGCATTTGAACCATAGATCATGGTTATGATCATGCACAGTGTTTGGATTTGTGATGTATTCATGTTGTCCTGGTGAACTTGACAGCGTCTGTTGCTTGGTAGGTCGTCCTCAAGGTCTCGTCCTTGTCTCCAATCAGCTGCGCAGATTTTCTTGAGATGCACGTTTCTTGAAGAGTCAACAAGGCATCTAGAAGTCCATGCAGTGTTCTGAGTGGATGGGGACACCGTCTCCGCTGTGTGGTTCTATAGAATACACAAAAGGAACATACGCAGTGAACTGTTCATCAGCAAAATCTGAAGATTTTCATTCAGTGATTGTCATGCAGCTCCCCAGTATCTGTCCCTCAGAAAAGGCTGTTATGGTGATACACAGTGTTGTGGAGTCTTCACCTCAAGGGTAACCCCCATGATAGTAGAAATCATAGTTCTTCCTTGAGGCTCTGTACATCACCCACCTCCTCTTTTACTGGCCCTTAAACTCATTTTTGAGGAGCAGGTACAACCTTACAATGAGAAACATGAATCCATGTTTTCTTTCCTTCACATTTCACTGCTGAGTTAGTAATCAAAAGAACCTGATATGGGCCATCCCATCTGGGTTCTAGAGATTGTCTGTCATGTTTCCTCACCATGACCCATTGACCTGGAATTATTGTATGGCCACCTTCAGCTGGTTTGCTCCAAGCGCTATTGACCTGACTCTGAGCTGCCTGTACTGCTTGTGATAGTGTTTGGCAATAATTAAGAAGTGCATCTGACAGTAAATGCACATCTGCTCTGCGGAGATCAATCACCCCTGGAACCAGCATTGGTCTACCTGTCACAACTTCATAAGGACTAAGCCCAACTGTTTTGTTGCTAGTTGCCCTTATACTGCAAAGTACCGCTGGCAAGGCTGCAGTCCATTTGACACCCTGACTGTGGAGTTTAGTCAGTCGTTCCTTGATGACACGGTTTACACGCTCTACCTGTCCTGAAGCTTGTGGTCTGTATGGACAGTGAAGTTTCCAGTTCACCTTCAGGAGTTTACAGACAGCCTGCACTACCTGTCCAGTGAAGTGAGTGCCTTGATCTGACTCAATTTGCTCAGGAAGACCCCACCTAGGAATAAAATCCTGCACTAACATTTTAGCAGTGTGTGCAGCAGTGCCCTTGGAAGTTGGATAACATTCAATCCAGCGAGAAAATTTATCCACTATGACCAAAACATCTTGTTTTCCCTCGCATTTAGGCAGTGTGATGTAATCTACCTGTAAATGGCGAAATGGACCTGGAGGCGCTACTGTCTTAGTAGCCGGACTGCGCATCTGAGGAACAACATTGACTTGGTTACAAGCAACACAATTTTGAACAACTGCTTTAGCCTGTTCCCTGAACTTAGGATTCCACCAGGAATGTGAAAACTGATTTACCATCTTTTCCACTCCAATGTGACCTAAAGAATGTATCTGTGTAGCTAAGTAAGGGAGTAGTGACTCAGGTGCAACTAATTTTCCCCCTTTGGTCCAGACACCATCTGGAGCAATTTTTGCACCTGAGTCCAGCCATGTCCAGAGTTCCCAGTTTGGGGAATCAGACTGTAGCTTGTGAATAGAAGAAATGTCATTAGTATTACACTCTGTATTAGTGAGGGATGCAATACTAGCTGGTGGTAAAAAACATGCCCTTTTAGCCGCTTCATCTGCAATTCTATTGCCTTGTGCTTCAAAAGAATTACCACCTGTGTGCGCTTTGACTTTCACGACGGCTAGATCTGCGGGTAACTTGACAGCTTCCAAAAGACCATGTACTAAGTCAGCATTTTTAACTGGAGTGCCAGCAGCTGTGAAAAAACCTCTATGACTCCACAGATGTGCAAAGTCATGCACAACACCGAAGGTATATCTTGAATCAGTAAAAATTGTGGCACATTTACCTGATGCAAGTTTACATGCTTCAGTTAGGGCCACCAACTCAGCCTGCTGGGCTGAGTAGGAAGGAGGAAGACTACCACTGGCCAAAGTTTGAAGACTGTCAGTCACCGCCCATCCAGATCTACGCTGACCATCAGTGTAAGTTGAGGAACCATCAGTAAAAAGAATCAAATCTGGATTATCAAGAGGGACATCTTTAACAACAGGATGAGAACTGGATAATTCAATGCAATCATGATCACCCCCTTCCTCATAAGCATCAGTCAATGAGGACATCATAAAGGAGGAAGGGTTGTTCATTGGTGCGTTCTGAATCACCACATTAGGAGCTGTCAAAACAGCAAGCCAGTTGCCCCATCTAGAAGCTGTCACTGACAACACGCGGCCATTGTTAAGTAAGGCTGACACAGAATGAGGACATTTGACTGTAACTATTTGCTCTAGCGTCCGTGGCGCAAATGCTAACAGTGCCAGATATGTAGCCTGTACTGCTCTTAAACATGGACCCATACCATGAGCCACTGTGTCTAATTTAGCTGAATGATAAGCTACTGGACGCTGCATACCACCATGTTCCTGAGTCAGACAGGACGTCATAAAACCACAATCTTCATGCACAAAGACAGTGAAAGGCTTGTTTGAATCACAAAGGCCAAGAGCTGGTGCAGAAATCAAGGCTGATTTCAACTTTGCAAAAGCAGTGGTTGTGTTATCTGTGTGTACAAGAGGGTCATGTTGTCCAGGTTTACCTTTAAGCAGATCGTATAGTGGTTGTGAAATTGCAGCATAAGAATCTATCCAAGGTCTGCAGTAGTTGCAGAGGCCTAAGAAAGCTCGCAACTTGTGTACTGTGGTTGGCAACGACAGTGCATTAATTGCTGAGCTTCTAGCAGGCAAAATTCCTCTAGAACCCTGGGTAACCCATTGCCCCAAATATTGTACACCAGGACAACACAACTGAGCTTTGTCACGACTGGCCTTGTGTCCCTTGCTAACCAAAAATTCAAGAAGCGCCTTCAAGTCTTTGTCATGTGTTTCCTCAGTCTCACTACTCAACAAGACATCATCAACATACTGAATAACAACAGAGGACTGCAAAATGTGCTCAGCCTGGGAGAGGTGTTTTCTGAGTGCTTGATGGTAAATAGTTGGACTGTTATGAAAACCCTGAGGCAGCCGTGTCCATTGGTATTGCACATCCCCCACAGTGAAAGCAAGCCAAGGCTGGCTTTGTGATGCTAATGGAACAGACCAAAAACCATTAGCCATATCAACCACAGAAAAAACACTGTGTGTTGTAGGGATACCATCAAAGATGGTGGATGGGTCAGCCACCAATGGAGTTAGCTTGTCAATATGCTGATTAGCTACCCTATAATCTACTGTTAGCCGCCATGTTCCATTAGCTTTGCGAACTGGCCATACAGGACTGTTGGATACACTGTGTGTTTTGACCAAGATACCTCTTTTCTCAAGCTGATCTATGATTGGTCTAATACCCTGCAAGGCCTCTTTGTTGATAGGATACTGTTTAGTACAAGGAGGTTGACGACCAGTGAGAACAACTGGTTCCATTTCTAAAAGGCCACAGTCATCCTTATCATCTGACCAAATAGGGTGATTAGCCAAATCAGATTGTTTCAAAGAGGCAATGCTCCAAACACACGAATCAGCATTAATAGACAAAGAACAGTTCAATTTTCTCAGAAAATCCATCCCAAGAATATTCTCAACCTTTCCCACCCAAAATTGCCATGAAATGGTTTTAGGTCCTAGATTAACATCTATGGGTGTAGATAAAGTTAAGGATATTCCGGCATTACCCAGTCCCTCAGCAGTGATGTGTCTGTCTGTTAATGATACTCCTAAAGATGCACAAACAATATCAGAAAGTGTAGTAACCTGAGCCCCTGTGTCTACAAGAAATGAAAAATCCTGTCCCCTAATTTGTACATCAGCAAAAAGGCGATTCTCTAAAACTCTACTGATGGCACACAGATGGGCAGAAGCGGCTGGGCAAATTAGTTTAAAGCCGGGGCAGACGGAGACGTTGACACCTCTGTATATCCCTGCACTGCCTTAATTAACATAGAGAATTGGTCATGTGAAAGACCCTGGAAAGACTTCCCTATTGTATCATCCTGCGGAAATCCCTCAGAGGATCTTCCAGCAGTGTTTTCCCTCATCTTTGGATACCTTCTAGAATTGTCTGCCTGTTTCTTATGACAAGCCCTTGCAAAATGTCCAGTTCTATGACAATAATGGCACTCATTTTTCTGGTTAGTGACCCTGTGATTGGGACTTGAGTTGAAGCCTTTGTCTGTTAGGACATGTACAGATGCTGAAACATGGCTTGGCTCCAGGTCAAGATCCAATCTGTCCAGTTCACTTTTAAGCTCACCCCATTTAACCTTACGCCAGTTTGGAACAGCTGTCACTAGAGCCTGTCTAAGGTCTGGTCGCAGTGAGTCAACCAGTTGTCCAAAGTGTGGACCCTCAGTGGTGCAATCAATACTATCGTTGTTGTAAGTATCAATGCCACAATGACGAAGAAAAACTCTTTCAAACCGGTCACAATATTCTGCAGCTGATTCTACTTTTCTCTGTTTACAGTTACTTATCTGCCCCCAATCAGTGGTCTTACGACATTTGTGGCTAATCCACTCTTTGAAAGCTTCCCACCCTTTATTAATGTCTTGGCCATTATCACCCAAACCATATAACACTTTATTGGCAAGCTTCCTGCTATCAGTAATGTTAAGAACCTGGCTTGCTATTGCTACAGCGTCATTAGGATGCAATGAATAAAGGTTTTTCTTTTTCTCAATAAGGTCAATGAAGTCAAGGCCCATTACCCTTGGATGTTTAAATTCCTTGGACAGTCTATCCAATGTGGCGGCATCCAAAGGAATGTGGCCAATTTGTACCCTTGTTTCCTTGACTTCACCACCCCTATTGAGGACCTCAGCAGATCTGATTGTTACAGGTCTCATTTGAAATACTTTACTCTGAGTAGATTCAGAATCTTCATCAGAGAGTGAGCAGAATGCGTCCATGTCTGGGTACAGCCCATGCAACATTGGAGGATTTTCAGCCTCTGTGTAGCATGGCTGACCTGGTTGACCGTGGTGCTTAGGTTTGCAGTTAGCATGTAACTGTTCAACCTCAGTCAGTGATTGTTGAAGTTTTTTGCATGTTCTTTGGGCATTCAGTGAAGCTGTTTTGTGCTTTTTACTTTCAGTAGTCAACTCTAGGATCTTCCCTTCAGCCTCTGCTAACTTATCCTCCATATGCCTAAGTTTATACCCCCAGTATTGTTCCAGCACAAAAAGACATTCCTTCACAGAATCATGCTTAATCCCATAGCCCAAAGCTGTTTTGCATTCTGTAGGAGACCACAATCTATCAGTAGGAAAACCTTTGGAAGAAAAGTACTCTGACCTTTTTTTCTTATTAACATGTTTTTTGACTATGTTCCCCATTACCATTTCAAATTCAGAGTCAGTCCACTGCGGCATTTCAGTCCCACCCCTAACTAGTGTGCTCTTTTTATAGTTAAGAGGTTTCCAGGAATCTTTAACATTTTTCTGAGCATTTTGGCCTTTGGAAATCATGGTGAGGTGACTAGTGACGAGACAATCAACTAAACAAACAAACAAACAAACAAACAAGTATACTTCCCTTGAAACAAAGGGTATAACAGCCACAAAAAACACTAGGTTTCTTTATCAGTGACAACAGGTAAAACTTCCCTTGAAACAAAGGGTATAACAGCCACAAAAACACTAGGTTTCTTTATCAGTGACAACAGGTAAAACTTCCCTTGAAACAAAGGGTATAACAGCCACAAAAAACACTAGGTTTCTTTATCAGTGACAACAGGTAAAACTTCCCTTGAAACAAAGGGTATAACAGCCACAAAAAACACTAGGTTTCTTTATCAGTGACAACAGGTAAAACTTCCCTTGAAACAAAGGGTATAACAGCCACAAAAAACACTAGGTTTCTTTATCAGTGACAACAGGTAAAACTTCCCTTGAAACAAAGGGTATAACAGCCACAAAAAACACTAGGTTTCTTTATCAGTGACAAATAAACTTCCCTTGAAACAAAGGGTATAACAGCCACAAAAAACACTAGGTTTCTTTATCAGTGACAACCGGTAAATCTTCCCTTGAAACAAAGGGTATAACAGCCACAAAAAACACTAGGTTTCTTTATCAGTGACAACCGGTAAAACTTTACTGACTTCTCCGTGTTATAAAACCAGAATTCCTCTTTGGTTCGAAATGGCGTTTACTCACCAAGCAGGTTTCAGTATGCCACCCGGGTCACGGCACCAAGTTGTTAGAAATTCAGCTTTCAGGAATCAGAAGTCAGGAGACCTTCAGCGTAGACTTGATTTTATTGACACACATGAAATGTGGGCACAGCTTAGTGGATCGCAGTCAGTCTATCACAGCCAGTCTGACTAGGGATATATTAGGAGAACCTTATAAACACTGGAAGTTGTGGGAGGAGGATAAAGGTGTGGAAAAGGAGTTTTAGGGGGGGTAAGCAAGGGGGATGAGGGTGATAAGAAGAGGGGGGTTAAACAGGGGGATGGTGATTACCCTATCAAAAGGACAGAGGTGCCGACTCCCTGCAAGGATGGCGAACATCAACACTCCTTGATGGTTGCCACCCTGGAGGGTTATATTGCTGACCATATGGTCAGCAATCAAAGGGCCAAACCAACAATGCAGGGAGTTGACCACCTTAGATCAGCAGATAGAAGCTTCATTTCTCTCAGGACCATTATTGTAAATGAGTACAAGAACATTTTCAAAGGAACCTTACATGAGGTTGACATTCTAGGAAGAACTCTTAAGGTTCTTTTGACTCACCAATCTCGATTCATTAGGAAATCAGAAGTGGTTCTTTTTTTCGGCATCACTCAAAGAACCTTTTTGGCACCTTTTCTTTTGATATATCACTCATAAAAATAGTGGTTCAAGTTTTTTTTTTTGAAAAGAAAATAGTTCTATATAGAACCGTGAACACTTAATGAACACGCATAATTAAAAGTTTTTTCAGAAATGTGCATGAATGTGCTACCGATGGTTCTATACGCCATACTGCATAACCATAACTGTAGAAGCACTCTTTTAGGTGCTATATAGAACACTTTTTGAAAAAATTCTATATAGAACCATCTACAGCACATTGTCCATCAATCTGAAGAACCATTTCAGGATGCATAGAACCCTTTATTCATGCAAAAGTGTTCATGGTTCTATATAGAATAATTTTCTTTGACGAACCATCTTTTTTAACGATTGTACTACAACAAATAACTAATAATACTAATACCTCTACTATCAATATGTATATTACTATTAATAATGTGTTTCTTCTTCTTCTTATTATTATTATTATCCATCCATCCATCCATTATCTGCCGCTTCTCCGGGGGTCGGGTCGCGGGGGCAGCATCCTAAGCAATGAGGCCCAGACCTCCCTTTCTCCAGCCACTTACACTAGCTCTCCAAGGGGGATTCCGAGGTGCTCCCAGGCCAGCTGGGCAATATAGGCACGTCAGCGTGTCAAACTCTCAACCTTGCGCACCAACTCAGGCTCCTTCCCCACCAGTGAGGTAAAGTTTCAAGTTCCAAAAGCCAGTTTCAGCAACTGAGGAACAGAACGCCAAGGCCCACGCCTTCAGACACTGACCGATCCACCCCTACTACTGATGGGAGGGGGGACTCATGTAACTCCTTTGGGCTGGGCCGGGCATTTACTCATGGTGGGCATTTACTCGCTGGCGAGCCCCTCCCCCAGGCCTGGCTCCAGGGTAGCACCCCGGTAACCCTGTTCCGGGCAAGGTACACAAGTCCTGTCTTTGTCTTTTCATAGGGGTTATTATGGATCACACTTTGTCTGACCTGTCACCTAGGACCAGTTTGCCATGGGAGACCCTACCAGGAGCTTTTGCTCCAGTCAACATAGCTCCTAGGATCATTCAAGTATGCAAACCCCTTCACCACGATAAGGTGGTGATCCATGGAGAGGTATTATTATTATTATTATTATTATTATTATTATTATTATTATTATTATTATTATTATTATTATTATTATTCATGATTTTATTGCTGTAGACCTCAGTGACAATGTCCTCTACAGCAGAATCCATGCCATTGTTCTAGGCATTCAGGTCAGTCTTTGACAGTAATATTGCATAACACTGTAAAACCGTTTTCCACACTCTTTCTGTTTCTGCAGCATGATTCACACCATGCTGTCACTCCAGCCGCTATTTTTCTACAACGTTCATTCACATCTTTCTCTTTACGTGAACTTTTCACCCTTGTATCTGTCTGAACTGAACCTGGCCTCAAACACTGGGACGTCATCAGCATGAAAGGCGTGTAGGCGTGAAAGTGAGGGGGTCTTAACGGATAACGTTGACATGTCTGGCAGACGTTTGACATGCAGCAGATTCTTCCAGAGCTAAATTAGTCTTTCTGGGAGAAACGTATTGAGGCCAGATTTCTCCACCAGTCAGGCGAGCCAAACGTCCACACCAACGTAAACAATGAGAAAAACACAGAAGTGATCCATGCAGCACTGTAGAGTCATCACTATAGTGACTGGTGTGCTTAGTAATGTTATCTGTGGCTTGATGACTTTTTTGTTCTGCTTAGATTTTTTTTGTTTGTTTGTTTATTTTTTGTTTTTAAGTAAAGAAAATGGTTCTATGTAGAACCATAAACATTCAAAGAACCTTTTATATGCTTAAAGGGTTCTGAATTTGCATTTTTCTGAATTTGTATTACTACTATTATTATTATTATTAGTGGTAGTAGTAGTAGTAGTAGTACTAGTAGTTTATAGTAATTTGTAGTAGTACTCAGTAGTACTTAATAGTAGTAGTAGTAGTAGTACTAGTAGTGATAGAATTAGTAGCGGTAGTGTCAGTGGTAGTAGTTAGTAGTAATGAATAGTAGCAGTAGCAATAGCTAGTGTTAGTGGTAATAGTAGTTAGTAGTTAGGAGTTAGTAGTAGAGGTAGTAGCTAGCAGTAGTGTTGTAGTAGTAGTCAATAGTACTTAATAGTAGTAGTAGCAATAGTTAGTGTTAGTAGCAGTAGTGTTAGTGGTAGTAGTTAATAGTACTAAATAGTAGTAGTAACAATAGCTAGTGTTTGTAGCAGTAGCATTATTGGTCATAATAGTTAGTAGGAGTTAGTAGTAGAGGTAGTAGCTAGCAGTAGTGTTGTAGTAGTAGTCAATCATGCTTAATAGTAGTAGTAGCAATAGCTAGTGTTAGTGGTAGTAGTAGTTAGTAGGAGGTAGTAGTAGAGGTAGTAGGTAGTAGTAGTAGTAGTAGTAGTAGTCATAGTAACAGTAGTGTTGTAGTAGTAGTAATACTTTGTAGTAGTAGTAGTAGTAGTTAGTAATACTTAATAGTAGTAGTAGCAATAGTTAGTGTTAGTAGCAGTAGTGTTAGTGGTGGTAGTAGTAGTAGAATTAGTAATTAGTACTAGTTGCATTAGTTAGTGGTAGTAGCAGTGATGTTAGTGGTAGTGGTAGTAGGTAGTAGAGGTAATAGTTAGTAGTAGAAGTAATAGTAGTAGTAGTAGTAGTAGTTAATAGGAGCAGTAGTAGTTATCATAGTAGTAGCAGTTAGTAGTTTAGTAGTAGTAGTAGTAGTAGTAGTATTGTAATATTAGTTAGTAGTACTTATTTGTAGTGGTGGAGGTAGTAGTTAGTAGTAGTAGCATTAATGTTAGTGGTAGTAAGTAGTAGAGGTAATATTAAGTAGTAGTTTGCAGTAGTTAGTTATTAGTAGTTAGTTATCATAGTAGTAGTAGTTAGTAGTAGTTTAGTAGTAGTAATAGTAGTAGTAATAGGTAATAGTCTTAGTATCAGTAGTAGTATCAGTAGTGTTGTAGTAGTAGTTAGTAGTACTTATCAGTAGTAATTGTACTGGTAGAGGTAGTAGTTAGCAGTAGTAGCAATAGTTAGTGGTAGCAGTAATGTTAGTGGTAGTTAGTAGTAGACATAATAGTTAGTAGCAGTTAGCAGTAGTTATATTAGTAGTAGGAGGAGGTAGTAGTAGTAGCAGTAGTTAGTAGTAGTAGTAGTACTTAATAGTAATTGTAGTGGTAGTAGTAGCAATAGTTAGTGTTAGTAGCAGTAGTGTTAGTAGTAGTTCATTTTAGAGATAGTAGTTAGTAGTAGCAGTAGTTAGTTGTCTTCGTAGCAGTAGTAAGTAGTTATAGTAGCAATAGTAGTAGTTGTTAGTGGTCATAGTAGTAATAGTAGTTAGTAGTAGTAAAACAAGTGCCACAAAGAGCTGTTTGAGAGATGCCATTGAAAATGTGGTTGTGAAAGTGTGGTTCCCTTAAGAACCATGTTTGAAAAACAGAAAACACATATTTAAAAGAAAACTACACAGAAGTTCAATACAATATTAGCTGTGTGAGTGTTCAGTCTGTGTTCATTCCAGCTTCTATTCTTTTCAGGAGACTCATTTTCAGTTCCTCAAAGAATCTGCAGACACACCTCCAAAGTTCAGTCTTAGAAGCTGGTTGATGATTTTCTGAAGTAATCAAACTCATTCAGTGGTGTTGAGGTCTGGACTCTGGGGGGGGGGTCATTCCATTGTTCAGCTTCTTTGTTTGATGCGTCCGTCTCCTTTTCTCAGTGAGGTTCTTATTGAACAGCTACACATCCTTTCAGACCCACAGCACTGAGTGGTCTTCTCACAGTGGAAGAATGGACAGAAACACCTGTGGATGTTTTCAGATCTGAAGCAGCTTGATGTTCTCCTCTCTCTCAAAGATGAAAGCTTTAAGTGCTGTTTATCTGATGGGGGCAGTGTTGGTGTCTCCCAGCTCTTCCAGGTGGTTGTTAGGAGCCACATTTTCTCTCTTGCTTTTAATCAGTTTTTGAAGTCCAGTTTTGGAAACACTTCTTTCACTTTTTCTTCCTTCTTCTTTAAGCCAGTAGATTATCTGATATCTGATGTCCTCAGAAACGTCTCCTGGGAAATTAATAACTTGTACTTTATGAACGGTTTGTCTAGTAATTATAGTTAGTCTTTTCTCAAAATATAGTTATGGATATGATTATCTGACCACCATTCTGTTCAATCTGGACAAATTCTGTAGTGAACTATGAATGACCTCTGAAGAGAAGAATGAGAGGCTGTATTTTGTTCTTCTTTCTTCTTCCTCTTTTTATTATCTGCCCATTCACAAACTAAATTAAAGACCTAATAGGCATGCGGGAGCAGTGGGGATTGACCAGGAAAAGGAGATGGATGAGGAGTCTGTATCGATACACTCGGCTTAAACACTCCACTTAAGGGCAGGGGGGACAGAGAGAGAGAGAGAGGAAATTGATCGCCCAGATGTGCCGTCTTTTGAAAATATACGTCTCACCTGCTGGAGAAAGATTTGAATTAAGCACAGAGGAATGAATGGAGTCGAAAGCAAAAGCTGAATCCTAATATTGCTTATGCATATTTCATGAGCGCTCCGTCAATAGTGTTTTGTACTTCCTCTCCGCGCTGAATGCTGGGAGAGGTTCAGGGAGGACACACTTTTGTCCTCCGCAAATCCTCTTCGCCTTTTGGCTCGTTCTAGACAAGAAGAGGCACTTATGCCGCCCGTCAAAAGTTTGGGGACACCTGGATGCTTTCGAGAACATTTTTAAAATAAATTAGCATTGGTTTGTTTGCTGGTAAGCAATGATTCACTGTGCAATCTTATAAAAACGTGGTTCATCAAGGGCTTGTTCATAAAGGAAATGGTTCTGTATAGCACCATGACAACCCAAAGAACCATTTGCATGCTTAAATGGTTCTCTGCATGGTAAAATTGATTTTCAGATTGATGGAGAACCTGCAATGTTGCATAGGATTCGATATAGAACTGTTTTATTGTGAAAATGGTTCTTTATAGCACCAAAAAGATTTAGTTATTGCTTGGCATAGCATCAATAGCAAAAGCCTATGTGGTACTCTATAGAACCATTTTCATAAAGGTTCTATATAGAGCCATTTTTTTTACCCTTGAAGAACCACCTGTTTTAAGAGTGTGGGGTGCATGATACTTTGCATGCTTAAAGGGGTCCTTACACCATATGAGAGTTCTTTAGATTGCTAGAGAATGTTCTAATGTCGGTTCTATTTAGAACCTTTTTGAAAAGGGTTCTATGTAGCATTAATAAGGGTTCTATTATTATGCTGTCAAGCTTGTAACAATAGCAGTTGGTTGTTTTATAGATCCCTTTTCAAAAAGTCAGTATATAACCATCTACAGAGCATTCTTCATCAATTTGATGAACACTTTATTGATTGAAAGAACCCTTAAAGTGTGGAAAGGGTTCCTTGGGTTTCTATAGTTCTATATAGAACCATTGTCTTTACCAAGGACCCTTGAAGAATGATGTTTTTTTTGTTTTTTTTAAATAGTGTAGGTTGCACGCTGTTTTGTATGCTTATTGGGCTTCCTTACATCATAAAAGGGTTCTTTGGATTGATGGAGAATGTGCTGAAGTTGGTTCTATGTAGAACCTTTTTGAAAAGATTTAAAAAGGAGTGTATTTTATTATATATGATAGACAGATTGATGATAGACAGATTTATGATAGACAGATTGATGAATGGATGGATAGACAGATTGATGAACGGATGGATAGACCGATGGATGGATGGATAGACTGATGAATGGATGGATGGATGGATGGATGGATGGATGGATGGATGGATAGACAGATTGATAGATAGACAGACAGACAGAGATAGATAGATAGATAGATAGATAGATAGATAGATAGATAGATAGATAGATAGATAGATAGATGGATGGATGGATGGATGGATGGATGGATGGATGGATGGATGGATACTATTAAATATGTTAAACATTTGCAATTACCATAACGGCTATATTAAACAATAATAGTCATTCATAGGGTCCCTAATATAAAGTTCTGACTTTATAATGCATTTTTAAAGCAATAACACATTCTTTATTACACGTAAAAAGAAAACATTTACGAAAAGCATTTACAGCCATCATTAAAAAACTATTACAGGGCTCTCTTATCATTAAGTTTTACCATAAAAGGTTGTGTTAAGTAAGAAAAGAACGCAAATCTAAATTATTTTCGCTCACAGTCTTGGACTTTTGGGACTACTGTCATGACCGGACAGAGTAAAGTGTTCAGGTACTTCACTCCTCTCATCCCACACTGACCTCCACTCCATCCACAGCAGCCGGACACATAAAAACATTAGTTTCCTGCTAATGAGCTTCAGAGTATTAGCACTGCTGTATCTGGAGGTTAATGCTGGACGCTTCACTCTCACTGACACGGCCCATGAGCCGCACGCTTATCACTGATTAGCCAATAGCTGCGTTACCTTCACAGGCTCCAGCTAATATACAGCATTAACCCTCTGCTGACTTTCCAGCCTCAAATAAACGGACAGAAATGACCCCTCACAGACGCACCATGCAGGAGGAATCCTATTATTTCACTAAATTAGTGTGGAAATTAGATTTTTAAACTCTCACTTGCAGACAGAGCATGCAGGCCACTGTTTACGTTCATAGGTCTAAAATTTGGGGTCGCACAAAACGTGCTCAGCTTAACCTTTTCGAGATTACTGTGAAGGTACCAGCACACTTCTGTCAAAGCGTTCACAACTTTTTGCATCAAATTATCAACAATATGGTGATGCAAGTCAGGATCTCGGGATTTATTTCCAGCAAACCATTTTATGATTGGATCAGAGGTTAAAGAAGGAAGAAGAAATGTATGCTATTCAAATATGTAGAAATGAAAGTGCTTAGAAAGCAAAACTGTCACTGTATCAATGCAACATCAGTATGTAATTAAATAAGAAGCAGCTGAATATTTTTATTACTACTATTGGCTGTTTTTTTTTTCTTTATTATCTCTGATATTATTGTTTCTGATTTTAGATTTATTGCTATTAGCTCTATTTCCTTTTAACTATTTTATTGTTTCATAGTTCTAATGTATATATACACTCACCAGCCACTTTATTAGGTACACCTTGCTAGTAAAAGGTTTGACCCCCTTTTGCCTTCAGAACTGTCTTAATTCTTCATGCCATACTTTCAACAAGGTGCTGGAAACATTCCTCAGAGATTTTGGTTGGTTATGTGAGTTACTGTTGCCTTTCTACCATCTCGAAACCAGCCTGCCCATTCTCCTCTGACCTCTCACATCAACAACATTTACATTTTATGGCATTTGGCTGACATTCTTATTCAGAGCAACCTACAATTTGATCATTTTACACAGGTGGCATTTACAACAAGGCATTTTTGTCCACATAACTGCCGCTCGCTAGATATTTTCTCTTTTTCGGACCGTTCTCTGTAAACCCTAGAGATGGTTGCGTGTGAAAATCCCAGTAGATCAGCAGTTTCTGAAATACTCAGACCAGCCCGTCTGGCACCAACAACCACGCCATGTTCAAAGTCACATAAATCCCCTTTCTTCCCCATTCTGATGCTCGGTCTGCACTTCAGCAAGTTGTCTTGACCACCTCTACATGCCTAAATGCATTGAGTGGCAGCCGTGTGATTGGCTGATTAGCTATTTCTGTTAACAGGCAATTGAACAGGTGTATCTAATAAAGTGGCTGGTGAGTGCATATTTATATATATATATATATGTATATATATATATATATATATATATATATATATATATATATATATATATATATTTATAGTATTGTAGTGTTATTATTATGTATGTGTACATCTGAAAGGTCATAGTAAAAGAACAGCAGTGCTGTGACGCAATCTGAAAATCCGCTGTAGAGCACACCATCTCATTCAGATGTTTATTCTCACCGATATCTTTCCAATAGGGAATGTAATCAGATACAGGCATTTACACTGATATTATTCTTCTAAAACACCAATTCCAATGAAGTTGGGACATTGTGTAAAACATAAATAAAAACAGAATACAATGATTTGCAAATCTTTTTCATCATATATTCAGTTGAATACACTACAAAGACAAGATATTTAATGTTCAAACGGAAAACTTTATTGTTTTTTGCAAATATTCACTCATTTTGAATTTGATGCCTGCAACACGTTCCAATGAAGTTGGGACACTGGCAACAAAAGACTGGAAAAGTTGAGGAATGCTCAAAAAACACCTGTTTGGAACATTCCACAGGTGAACAGGTTAATTAGAAACAGATGAGTATCATGATTGGGTATAAAGTAAACATATATAAACGGAGCATCCCTGAAAGGGAGCATCCACTTTGTGAACAACTGCATGAGCAAGTAGTCCTAAAGTTTAAGAACAATGTTTCTCAATGTGCAATTGCAAGGAATTTAGGGATTTCATCATCTACAGTCCATAAGATCATCAAAAGATTCAGAGAATCTGGAGAAATCTCTGCAAGTAAGCAGCAAGGCAGAAAACCAACATTGAAAGCTTGTGACCTTCGATCCCTCATGTGGCACTGCATTAAAAACCGACATCATTCTGTAACGGATATTATCACATGGGCTCAGGAACACCTTCAGAAAACCATTGTCAGTGAACACAGTTCGTCGCTCCATCTACAAGTGCAAGTTAAAACTTTGCCATGCAAAGCGAAAGCCATATATCAGCAACACCCAGACATCATGTCCTCCGGGCCAAAGAGGAAAAGGACTGTCCGGATTGTTCAAAGTCCAGTTCAAAAGCCAGCATCTCTGATGGTATGGGGGTGTGTTAGTGCCCATGGCATGGGTAACTTGCACATCTGTGATGACACCATTAATGCTGAAAGGTACATACAGGTTTTGGAGCAACATATGCTGCCATCCAAGCAGCGTCTTTTTCAGGGACGTCCCTGCTTATTTCAAAAAGACAATGCCAAGCCACATTCTGCACGTGTTACAACAGCGTGGCTTTGTAGTACAAGAGTGCGGGTACTAAACTGGCCTGCCTGCAGTCCAGGCCTGTGTCCCATTGAAAATGTGTGGCGCATTATGAAGCGCAAAATACGACAACGGAGACCCCGGACTGTTGAGCAACTGAAGTTCTACATCAAGCAAGAATGGGAAAGAATTCCACCTACAAAGCTTCAACAATTAGTGTCCTCAGTTCCCAAACACTTATTGAGTGTTGTTAAAAGGAAAGGTGATGCAACATAGAGGTAAACATGCCCCTGTCCCAACTTCTTTGGACCGTGTTGCAGGCATCAAATTCAAAATGAGTGATTATTTGCAAAAAACAATAAAGTTGATCTGTTTGAACATTAAATATCTTGTCTTTGTAGTGTACTCAGGTGAATATAGGTTGAAAAGAATTTGCAAATCATCGTATTCTGTTTTTATTTATGATTTACACAACGTCCCAACTTCATTGGAATTGGGGTTGTATTTAATGGATTACTTACAGGATTACCCACCTCAATCAATCAGATAGAAACTGTATTCCAAACGGCCTCAATCGGACTTGACTAAATTGAGGTGTTTACTTGGACATATTCTATTCTGATTGAGCTGTTAGTCAGATTATTAACCGATTATTTGGCTGCGTGAAAACATGGCTAGTATTGGTCTCATCTCTTCATAATGCCTGTGGTCCACTAGCTTTTTCTGTCTGGTAAACCTCAGCATGAGAGGTTTCACACTCTCAGCACTCTCAGTGTCTTCATGTGTTTGTAGAAAAAAAGAGAGAGAGAGAGAGAGAGAGAGAGAGAGAGAGAGAGAGAGAGAGGCTGCAGGGGGAATCATCCATTCTATTTGAGAAACAATGGACTTCTTTCTTCTCCTCTCATTTGCTCTCCTTCTATGTTTTTCTTTGTGTTAATTGCTTTTTAGAGACTTCAGCTCTACAGTGCAGCTCGACGTGGTTCTCTTCATCACAGCACGCTCTGATGTTGGCTTTCTCCACTTTCTGTCTGTCCTTATTTTTTTATTTTTAGTTTAAGTCATAGTCACACTGCACGTGTTGCTGAAGTGTCTCTCTGAAACCTCCCACGCACAAAGAACATGATCTGTCTAAACAGCTTTCCAGTTCATTTTAATACACATTATAATAGCAATATTAGTGACAGTGCTGGCTTTGGGAGTAAACCCCAAGGCCATGCCCATTTTCTCCCCTGTTGTGATCACAGTGTTCATCAGCAGGTGTTTTTAAACCGCCTCTGGATACAAAGAGTTCATAAGGACCACCTCCTTGTCCATTTTATCAGATCTGTTGACCATAAAGTTTCACTTTGTACTTCTACAGTTACAGATGTTTCTCTACATACCTTGTTACCCTGTTCTTCAGTGGTCAGGACCCCCATGGACCCTCACAGAGCAGGTACTATTTGGGTGCTGAGATAAGCGAGAGTAAGGGCAAATCCAGGGTCATAG
Source organism: Pygocentrus nattereri (assembly GCF_015220715.1). Lineage (NCBI taxonomy): Eukaryota > Metazoa > Chordata > Actinopteri > Characiformes > Serrasalmidae > Pygocentrus > Pygocentrus nattereri. Next base: position 21,329,332 of record NC_051217.1, on the reverse strand, counting down.
TCGAGACAGTACAGGTTCCAATAATCTACACCGAGTTGAGAGTGGACAGACATAACTAAGAACCAAGATAAACACAACAGAGAAACACAGCAAACAAATCAAAACACGTCAAACGACAATTCAAACGACAATTCAAACGACAATTCAAACGACAATTCAAACGACAATTCAAACGACAATTCAAAGATCCAAACAGGACAAGGACAAAGACCAGCAAAGACCAAGTGCAAACACAGGGCTTAAATACAACAGGGATAATGAGGGACAGGCGAAAAACAGGTGGAGACAATCAGGGGAGGAGTAACCAAACAAGGGGCAGGACTAGAAAACCAAAACAAACACACATGGAAGATCAAAACAAAGGAGCACATGAAGTAGTGGGAGGAGCCAACCGCGACAATCAGATTTGTGGAGAATGTGCTGTAGATGGTTTTATATAGAGCCCCTTTTGAAAATGCTTCTATGTTCACACTTAAAACAGGATGGTTCTTCAAGGGTTCTTTAGTAAAGAGAATGGTTCCATATAGAATGATAAACACTCAAAGTACATTTTGCATGATTAAAGGGTTCTCTAACTTGTGAAATTGTTCTTCAGATTGATGGAGAATGTGCTGTAGGTGTTCTATATAGAACCCTTTTTGGGGACAAAATGCTTTTGTTCACAAAGTTAAATAATGTTTTTTCAAGGGTTGTTTAATAAAGAACATGGTTCTATATAGAACCATGAACACTCATTAAACCCTTTGCATAATTAAAGGGTTCTTTCCATTGTGAAAGTGTCCCTTAGATTAATGGAGAATATATTGTAGATGGTTCTATATAGAACTTTCTTCTAGTAAATTCTTCTATATACAGTACACAATTTTAAAAAGATGGTTATTTGAGGGTTCTTAAGCCAAGAAAATGGTTCCATATAGAACCTTGAACATTCAAATAACCCCTTGCATGACTAAAGGGGTCTTTTCATCAATATTGATGGAGAATGTGTTCTCAATAGCACCTTTTGAAATGGGTTCTATAGCACTAAAAACTGTTGTTACAGGCTTGACATGGTAACAATAGAAGAACCTACTGCACGTTTCATCAATCTGAAGAGCCATTTAATCATGCAAAGAACCGTGTAGTCATGTAAAAGGTCCTTTAAAAGTTTATGGCTCTGTACAGAGCCATTTTCTTTAATAAAGAACAATTTAAGAACCATCTTTTTTGAGACTGTACCACCAAAAATGGTTCAAATAACCATGTTTGGTACTGTATAGAACCCTTTCTCTCTGTTCCTTCCTCCCTCTCCTCTTCCCATCTCTCTCTTCATTCCTCCCTCTTCTCCTCCCATCTCTCTGTTCATTCTTCCCTCTCCTCCTCCTCCCTCCTCCTCTTTCCATCTCTCTGTCCATTCCTCTCTCTTCTCCTCCAATCTCTCTGTTCATTCCTCCCTCTCCTTCCGTCTCTCTGTTCATTCCTCCCTCTCCTGCTCCTCTCTCTGTTCATTCCTCCCTCTCCTCCTCCTCTCTCTGTTCATTCCTCCCTCTTCTCCTCCCATCTCTCTGTTCATTCCCCTCTCTTCTCCTCCAATCTCTCCATTCATTCCTCCCTCTCCTCCTCCCATCTCTCTGTTCATTCCTCTCTCTCCTTCCGTCTCTCTGTTCATTCCTCCCTCTCCTTCCGTCTCTCTGTTCATTGCTTCCTCTCCTCCTCCTCTCTCTGTTCATTCCTCCCTCTCCTCCTCCCATCTCTGTTCAATCCTCCCTCTCCTCCTCCTCTCTCTGTTCATTCCTCCCTCTCCTCCTCCCATCTCTCTGTTCATTCCCCTCTTCTCCTCCAATCTCTCTGTTCATTCCTCCCTCTCCTCCTCCTCTCTCTGTTCATTCCTCCCTCAACTCCTCCCGTCTCTCTGTTCATTCTCCTCTCTTCTCCTCTATTCTCTCTGTTCATTCCTCCCTCTCTTCCTCCCATCTCTCTGTTCATTCCTCCCTCTCCTCCTGTCTCTGTTCATTCCTCCCTCTCCTCCTCTCTCTGTTCATTCCTCCCTCTCCTACAAGCCCTCGTTTCTTTTTCTTATCCATTTTTGTCTCATGAAGCACAGAGACACGCAGCGCTGCGGCGTTAATTGGCGTGGAATATGGCTTTTATGATTAATGATGCTTCAGTACTATCTGCCTCACTATCGTGTTCAACACTTGTGCCACCTACACACTCTCTGTGGAGAAAATAGAGAGAGAGAGAGAGAGAGAGAGAGAGAGAGAGAGAGAGAGAGATGACAATGTGGTGAGAGAAAGAAAACATCAGGGAAAATAGAGTCAGAGCGAGTGACAAGAAGAAATGAGAGAATAAGAGAGACAAAGAAAACACAACAGAAAAGAAGGGAGTGAGAAACAGTGAGAGAAAACAGAACCAGAGAGAGATGTAGAGTGGAGAGAGAGAGGAAACTAAGAAAAAGGAGACGAAAGAATGACAGAGAGAGAGAGAGAGAGAGAGAGAGAGAGGAAAAAGAGCTACAAGATCAAGGGAAAGAGAAAAACAGGAGAGAGAGAGAGAGAGAGAGAGAGAGAGAGAGAGAGAGAGAGAGAGGGAAAAGACAGACAGAGGGAGAGGGAGAGAGAGATACAAGAAAGAAATTAACTGAGAGATACCAAGAGAGACAGAAATGGTTGGACAGAGAGAAAACAGCAAAAGTGAGGGAGAGGAAGAGAGGGACAGGAAAAAGACACAGGGGGAGAGAGAGAGAGAGAGAGAGAGAGAGAGAGGACAAAGACACAGAGGGAGAGAGAGAGATAGCATGACAGTGAACCAAAATTTAAAACCGCTGTGATCACCCCAGAAATCACCAACCTTATTAATATATTTTTATCACAGACATTTGAATTAAACCAATCAGGTGTAAATATGGCTGTGTCACAAATTAATGACATATAAATCAGCTAAGAAAGCAGGCATCAATTTCACAAATACCCCACACAACCAAAAACCAAAGAAGGAAGACTGGTTTGATGAAGACTGTAAAAGAATACGAAAGAAATTAAGACACCTATCAAAAGCAAAAACACAGAGAGCCACACAACACTTAAATTCACTCAGACTCAGACTCCAAACCCTAAGAGAATATAAAAAACACAAAAACACTGCCATTATGTTCAAATAGAAAATTCCATTGATCAGAATCAATTCTGGGAACAGTGGAAAACCAGAGCAACAAAACTCCACAAAACCTGGCCATAGACAATACAAATATCTGGAAAATAATTTTAAGAAATTATACGACCAATTACCACAAGACAGCCTCAACCCAGAGCAACAGAAAATTAAATACAAATTAAAAACACTAGAATTAAGTCTCAAGACCAACTTGATTACCAAATCTCACTAGAAGAATTAAAACACCAAAATCAAAAAGCTTAAACCTAGAAAAGCCTGTGGCCCCGACAGCATCAGAATAGAGATGCTGAAGAGCAGCAGCCCCAGGCTCTGCACAGGTTGTTCAACATCGTTCTCCAGTCCGGCTGCTTTCCTGAGATCTGGTGCTGGGGGCTCATTTCCCCAATCTACAAGAGTGGAGACAAACTGGACCCTAATAACTACCGAGGCATCTGTGTGAGCAGTAACCTGGGTAAGGTTTTCTGCTGTATTATTAACGCCCAAATACAGGCCTTCCTTACCAAATATATTGTCCTGAGTAAAGGACAAATTGGCTTTTTACCAAATCATCGCACTACTGACCACATTTACACCCTACACACCCTAATCCACCAGCACATTCACCAACAAAATAAGATAAAAGCTTTTGCATGTTTTATAGATTTTAAAAAAGCATTTGATTCTATTTGGCAAGAAGATTTATATTACAAAATTCTCCAAAACAGTGTAGGAGGTAAAGTCTATGACATCATTAAATCAGTGTATGTCAATAATAAATGTGGAATAAAAATTGGCAATAGAATGACTGATCTCTTCACTCAAGGGTGTGGTGTCAGGCAGGGCTGCAGAGTCCCCTACTCTATTTAACCTATACATTAATGACTTAGTGGTGTTACTGGAGCAATCTGCAACACCTGGCCTGACACTACACCACACGGAAGTTAAATTCCTCCTCTACGCAGAGGACCTTGTGCTGCTGTCGCCCACTGAAAAGGGGCTACAGCAGCACCTGGATCTGCTAGAGCAGTACTGTCAGAACTGGGCCCTGACAGTAAACCTAAGTAAATCTAAAGTCATGATCTTCCAAAAGAAAGCCAGACCTCAGGAAAGCAGATATATGTTCAATCTAGGAGACGCTGCCCTGTATCAAACACTTTCATATGATTACCTGAGACTAAAGATCAGTGCCTCAAGAGGCTT
>NC_051217.1:21290000-21320000 GCF_015220715.1 Pygocentrus nattereri | reverse complement strand
CGTCTGTTTTCGCTCAGGCTCAGACTGAGACATCCGAAAGAAATCCGAGTTTAATCTTATTACTGAGCTAAAGACCAGCCTCCGCATCAGCTTTCTAGATCAGAGTGTGCTGTGTACATGATTATTTGAATAAGCAGATAATTGCAGAAAACCGATTATGATCAGATTATTGAGTGCATGTAATTGCACTCAGTAATAACACTAACATTAACATTTATTACACAGTTCACTAATTAATCTACTTAATGTTAACAAACTAAGCTAACACAACCAATCGTATTTATATTTTAGTAATCATTTGTAATAATATATAAAATGTCACAATTTGGGCACCCCAGGACAAATTACATGTTTTTACAAAGAAGGTAACCGCTTACATTTCCAGGATCCATCAGCAGGTCCAAAGTTTTACTACACACTTCTGTAAACTGAGAATAGCTCAGCCAGTTTGCATTAAAATCCCTGTAGTTACTGAATAATAAGCCTTAGTATGTAATAAGCCTGGGATTTGTAATGGTTAATGGGTCACTGACATTACATGCAGTTTTTTGCGTTTGTGCAGCAACTAGCAGTGCAGGATATATTTTGGGAATGGAGAAGATACAGTATCTATTAAACATCAATATTTTGGAAGTCAGGAAGGTAGGTGTTTCTAATAAAGTGGCCAGTTAGTGGAAGTTCAAGGTAGGTGTTTCTAATAAAGTGTCCAGTGATTGGAAGCCCAAGGTAGGTGTTTCTAATAATGTGACCAGTTAAAGGAAGCGCAAGGTTGGTGTTTCTAATAAAGTGGCCAGTGAGCAGAACCACAAGGTAGGTGTTTCTAATAAAGTAGCCAGTTAGTGGAAGTACAAGGTGAGTGATTCTAATAAAGTGGCAGTCAGTGGAGCTACAAGGTGTTTCTAATAAAGTGGCCAGTTAGTGGAAGCTTAAGGTAGGTGATTCTAATAAAGTGGCCAGTGATTTGAAGCCCATGGTAAGTGATTCTAATCAAGTGGCCAGTGACTGGAGCCACAAGGTAGGCGTTTCTAATAAACTGGCCAGTGAGTGTAAGTACATGGTAGGTGTTTCTAATAAAGTGGCCAGTTAGTGGAAGCTCAAGGCAGGTGATTCTAATAAAGTGGCCAGTGATTTGAAGCCCATGGTAAGTGATTCTAATCAAGTGGCCAATGACTGGAGCCACAAGGTAGGTGTTTCTAATAAAGTGACCAGTTAGTGGAAGTATGAGGCACTTCTAATAAATGTTCCTGATGAAGTCGAAAGGCTATTTTAGAAATTAGTGAAATAGTTCAGCACTCTGTCGTACTGTTTCTGTTATCCAGCGCACTGCTGAAGGCACACACTCATTCATGCTGACTGCTTCTTCCTGGCTTACTTTTTTTCTGCTCATTTGTTTTCATTTACTGCCTCTTAAACAGCAGCTAATCCGAGATTAAGCACAGGAGAAGGCGTTTTATGCTCTCGCGGACTGTTGTCTCCACTCCTCACTGCAGTCTCGTCCATTAAGCGCCCCATTTAAAGAGGATTTCGCAGAAGAGCCGCTCACGGTCCACATCGTTAAGCACCAGTAGCCTTCAGGTGAGGGAAATTAGTGTTGGGTTTAAAGCTGTAGTCTGGTGAATAATCAAATATACATGGTTTCCACCCTTACTCCAAACACAGCCAGCCAGCCACGATGGGTTTGGTGTCTGAAGTTTGCAGATGTAGTTATATCACGGGAGCTATAAGGTTAATGTAGCTAAGAAGTAATGAAAGCACTTTACTTTATTTGACAAATACATTTACATACATTTATTGTGTATGGTACAGTTCGTGTACAGTTCATGTGACTAATATTTCCCCAAATAAATGCTTTTTTTTTGGGAGCAGTCATGGGCTGGAGGTTAGGGATCCAGCCTTGTGACTGGAAGGTCGCTGTTTCGAGCCAACTGCAACTGAAGCACCCTTGAGCAAGACACCTTACCCCAACTGTTCCCGGGCGCTGCAGATAGGGCTTCCCACCACCCTGGACAAGTGCGCTCAATGCCCCCTAGTGTGTGTTCACTAGTGTGTATGTGGGTGTTTCGCTGCACGGACGGGTCAGAATGCGGAGGTGAAGTTTCACTGTTGTAGAACAAATAAGAGTCACTTAAGTATTAACTATCTCTTATAGTGATGCTGAGTAGCATCTCGAGGGAGATTTTCTGGGTTTAAATCTAGGAAAATCACCTTCTGATGATGTATATTGAAGGTGGGAGGAGCTTTTGCAAAACATTTTTGCTGAAGATACATTTATCAATGCTAACCCAAACAAAACAATATATATTCCAGATGTATTTATTAGGTATATTTATGAATATGTATGCATTTGGCAAAAAAATACATATTTAAAATTTATTTATTTGTGTTTGTTATTATGTTTTTAAATTGTATATCATATATTTTCGTTCTTGGGTGGAACGGTGGTGTGGTGGGTAGTGCTGTCGCCTCACAGGAAGAGGGGCCTGGGTTCAATTCCTCGCCCGGGCGACCAGGGTTTTCTCCCACAGTCCAAAGACATACAGTCAAGCCAATTGGACAGGCTAAATTGCCCCTAGGTGTGAGTGAATTTGTATGTCTGTCCTGTACAGGGTGTATCCTGCCTTCCGTCCGATGACAGCTGGGATGGGCTCCAGCACCCCCTGCAACATTTGGTTTTGTATGGTACGTCTCCACACCAGAGTTATTTGTGATATTATATCTTTTTTAGTGCCCCAATTTACACATATAGCCATTTGTGTATTGGTTAGAAATTTTGCACGGATACAAACGTTGTCTGACTCTCACATTTACCACCATAAATACTGGAAAAAACCTGAAAAAGAGAGACACTTATAACAATTAAACACACAGTAATAGAGCTTGTTTTATATCCGCTTCTTTATGGATGGCCTAATCATTTGAATTGAACCAGTCAGGTCGTTGATGCCTGGCCACAAATATGTTCAGCGATCCTTGTGCCAAAAATAAAAGGATGTCTTCGCTTATTTTACCGCTTGTCTGCTGTTATTAACGGCAGCTCGTTCTGCACGTTTGTAGGACAAGACATGGCAAGTTGATTGTATATAACCTTCCATGATTCTTCAAGGGTTCTCCAGTAAATCTAATGTTCTAAATGAAACCACAAACACTTAAAGAAGACTCAGACTCCACCAACACACTCACCTCACCCAGCTTCAGATATTAAAGGGGAAACCCCAACCACATTTCCCAAATTTCTGTGTAATTCAGTATTGGAGGTGTAAACAGAGTCATCCAGAGTGGTCTGGTGTGAAATGGCTCATTCTACACTCTTTGAAAAGATGGTTCTTAAAGGGTTCTTCAGTAAAGCCTAAGTTCTATATAGAAGCATGAACACTCAAAGAACCCTATACGTGCTGAAATGGTTTTTAAGATTGATGGGGCTACATAGAAGAGGCTTCTACATAGAACTAAAAGGGTTCTTCTATTACTTGAAGCTTGGCATCGTAACAATAACAGAACCCTTTCGGTGCTACATTGAACCCTATATAGAGCCATGTATAGCACATTCTCCATAAATCTGAAGAACATTTCAGCATGCATAGGGATTTTTGAGCGTTCATGGTTCTATGTAGAACATTATCTGTATTAAAGAACCCTTTTTAAAGAGGGTACAATGAACAATTTAACACCAAACTACAAGTGAATGACGCTGTACATCTCAGACCCTGAATTACACAGAAATCTAGGAAATTTGGTTGGGGTTTCCCCTTTAATACCTGGCGCTGGGTGATGTTAGTGTGATGGTGGAGTCTGAGTGGTTTTCTCAATGAATGTTTTCTCTCTCGCTCCTCTGCAGTCTTTACCTGAGGAGAATCTGTTGGAGTCCCATGATGCATTGCAATAGACAGTTCCCCCTGGCCCACGGTGCAGCAGTGACACCTGCAGGTGCGAAGAACCGACAGAATCTCTCTCTCTCTCTCTCTCTCTCTCTCTCTCTCTCTCTCTCTCTCTTCCCCTCGCTTTCTTTTTTTCTCTTTTCTTCCCTCTCTCTTGTTTCTCTTTCTCTCTCTATCACGGATCCCTCAATCTCTATCTTCTTCTCTCCCCCTTGCTCCCTTTCTCTTTCTCTTCCCCTCTTTCTTCTTTTTATCTCTCCTTCATCTTTCTGTCAGTTGCTCCTCTCTCTCTCTCTCTCTCTCTCTCTCTCTATCTCTCTCTCTTCCACCTCATTCTCTTTTAATCTCTCTCTTTCCCTCCCTCTACCTCTTTTCCTTCCTCTGCCACTGATCCCTCATTTTCTCTGTTCGTTGTCTCTCTCTCTCTCTCTCTCTCTCTCTCTCTCTCTCTCTCTCTCTCTCTCTCTCTCTCTCAGGCCGCTGTGGGTTTCTTCTCTTTCTAATTAATATGCACAGCGAGGACAGGCTGACAGAATCCAATCAGCACTGCTCGTGAGAGGAGACACAGAGAGAGAAGGGGGGGGAGAGAGAGAGAAGGAGAAAGGGAGGGAAAAAACACAATAAGAAAATGTACAAAAACTCCTTATTTTCAGACTCAGCAAGATAAACATTAACGGCTAAAATACATAAATGTGAATTAAATGGCATCGTTAATTAAACAGCACACCATGTAGGTTCTGCAAAGAATACATACGGAGCGCACACTCACACACACACACACACACACACACACACACACAGACACACACACACACACGCAGAGCGCACACTCTCACACACACATGGAGCGCACACTCTCACACACACACACAGAGCGCACACTCTCAGACACACAGAGCGCACTCTCACACAGAGTGCACTCTCACACACACAGAGCGCACACTCACACACACACATGGAGCGCACACTCTCACACACACACACACAGTGCACACACTCTCAGACACACAGAGCGCACTCTCACACAGAGTGCACTCTCACACACACAGAGCGCACACTCACACACACACATGGAGCGCACACTCTCTCACACACACACACACACACACACACGGTGCACACACTCACAGACATACAGAGCGCACTCTCACACAGAGTGCACTCTCACACACACAGAGCGCACACTCACACACACACACAGAGCGCACTCTCTCACACACACACACAAACACACACACACGCAGAGCGCACACTCTCACACACACATGGAGCGCACACTCTCACACACACACACACACACACACACACACTCACAGTGCACACACTCTCAGACACACAGAGCGCACTCTCACACAGAGTGCACTCTCACACACACAGAGCGCACACTCACACACACACACAGAGCGCACTCTCACACACACACACACACACACACACACACACACACACACACACACACACAAACACACACACACGCAGAGCGCACACTCTCACACACACATGGAGCGCACACACTCACACACACACACACACACACACACACAGTGCACACTCTCTCAGACACACAGAGCGCACTCTCACACAGAGTGCACTCTCACACACACAGAGCGCACACTCACACACACACACACACAGAGCGCACTCTCACACACACACACAAACACAGACACACACACACATGCAGAGCGCACACTCTCACATACACATGGAGTGCACACTCACACACACACACACAGAAAGCACACTCTCAGACACACACACAGAGCGAATGCTCTCACACACACAAACGGAGCACACTCTCACACAGAACGCACACTCACACACACAGAGCACACACTCTCACACAGAGCGCACACTCACACACACAGAGCACACACTCTCACACACACAGAGTGCACTCTCACACAGAGCGCACACTCACACACACATGGAGTGAACACTCTCTCACACACACACACACACAGAGTGAATGCTCTCACACACACAAACGGAGCACACTCTCACACAGAACGCACACTCACACACACAGAGCGCACTCTCACACAGAGCGCAAACACACACACACAGAGCACACACTCTCACACACACAGAGCGTACTCTCACACAGAGTGCACTCTCACACACACAGAGCACACACTCTCACACACACAGAGTGCACTCTCACACAGAGCACACACTCTCACACACACAGAGCGCACACTCTCTCACACACACACAGAGCGAATGCTCTCACACACACAAACGGAGCACACTCTCACACAGAACGCACACTCACACACACAGAGCGCACTCTCACACAGAGCGCAAACACACACACACAGAGCACACACTCTCACACACACAGAGCGTACTCTCACACAGAGTGCACTCTCACACACACAGAGCGCACACTCACACACACACATGGAGGGCACACTCTCACACACACACACACAGTGCACACACTCTCAGACACACAGAGCGCACTCTCACACAGAGTGCACTCTCACACACACAGAGCGCACACTCACACACACACACAGAGCGCACTCTCACACACACATGGAGCGCACACTCACACACACACACACACACAGTGCACACACTCTCAGACACACAGAGCGCACTCTCACACAAAGTGCACTCTCACACACACAGAGCGCACACTCACACACACACACAGAGCGCACTCTCTCACACACACACACGCAGAGCGCACACTCTCACACACACATGGAGCGCACACTCTCACACACACACACAGTGCACACACTCTCAGACACACAGAGCGCACTCTCACACAGAGTGCACTCTCACACACACAGAGCGCACACTCACACACACACACACAGAACGCACTCTCACACACACAGAGCGTACTCTCACACAGAGTGCACTCACACACACACAGAGCATACACTCTCACACACACATGGAGTGAACACTCTCTCACACACACACACAGAGCGCACACTCTCTCACACACACACACAGAGCGAATGCTCTCACACACACAAACGGAGCACACTCTCACACAGAACGCACACTCACACACACAGAGCACACTCTCACACAGAGCGCAAACACACACACACAGAGCACACACTCTCACACACACAGAGCGCACACTCACACACACACATGGAGCGCACACTCTCACACACACACACAGAGTGCACACACTCTCAGACACACAGAGCGCACACTCTCTCACACACACACACAGAGCGAATGCTCTCACACACACACACACAGAAAGCACACTCTCAGACACACACACAGAGCGAATGCTCTCACACACACAAACGGAGCACACTCTCACACAGAACGCACACTCACACACACAGAGCGCACTCTCACACAGAGCGCAAACACACACACACAGAGCACACACTCTCACACACACAGAGCGTACTCTCACACAGAGTGCACTCTCACACACACAGAGCACACACTCTCACACACACAGAGTGCACTCTCACACAGAGCACACACTCTCACACACACAGAGCGCACACTCTCTCACACACACACACAGAGCGAATGCTCTCACACACACAAACGGAGCACACTCTCACACAGAACGCACACTCACACACACAGAGCGCACTCTCACACAGAGCGCAAACACACACACACAGAGCACACACTCTCACACACACAGAGCGTACTCTCACACAGAGTGCACTCTCACACACACAGAGCGCACACTCACACACACACATGGAGCGCACACTCTCACACACACACACACACAGTGCACACACCCTCAGACACACAGAGCGCACTCTCACACAGAGTGCACTCTCACACACACAGAGCGCACACTCACACACACACACAGAGCGCACTCTCACACACACATGGAGCGCACACTCACACACACACACACACAGTGCACACACTCTCAGACACACAGAGCGCACTCTCACACAGAGTGCACTCTCACACACACAGAGCGCACACTCACACACACACACAGAGCGCACTCTCTCACACACACACACGCAGAGCGCACACTCTCACACACACATGGAGCGCACACTCTCACACACACACACAGTGCACACACTCTCAGACACACAGAGCGCACTCTCACACAGAGTGCACTCTCACACACACAGAGCGCACACTCACACACACACACACAGAACGCACTCTCACACACACAGAGCGTATTCTCACACAGAGTGCACTCTCACACACACAGAGCACACACTCTCACACACACATGGAGTGAACACTCTCTCACACACACACACAGAGCGCACACTCTCTCACACACACACACAGAGCGAATGCTCTCACACACACAAACGGAGCACACTCTCACACAGAACGCACACTCACACACACAGAGCACACTCTCACACAGAGTGCAAACACACACACACAGAGCACACACTCTCACACACACAGAGCGCACACTCACACACACACATGGAGCGCACACTCTCACACACACACACACAGTGCACACACTCTCAGACACACAGAGCGCACTCTCACACAGAGTGCACTCTCACACACACAGAGCGCACACTCACACACACACACACACACACACACACAGTGCACACACTCTCAGACACACAGAGCGCACTCTCACACACACAAACAGAGCGCACTCTCTCACACACACACACACGCAGAGCGCACACTCTCACACACACATGGAGCGCAAACTCACACACACACACACACAGTGCACACACTCTCAGACACACAGAGCGCACTCTCACACAGAGTGCACTCTCACACACACCGAGCGCACACTCACACACACACACACACAGAGCGCACTCTCACACACACAGAGCGTACTCTCACACAGAGTGCACTCTCACACACACAGAGCACACACACTCACACACACATGGAGTGAACACTCTCTCACACACACACAGAGCGCACACTCTCTCACACACACACACAGAGCGAATGCTCTCACACACACAAACGGAGCACACTCTCACACAGAACGCACACTCACACACACAGAGCGCACTCTCACACAGAGCGCAAACACACACACACAGAGCACAAACTCTCACACACACAGAGCGTACTCTCACACAGAGTGCACTCTCACACACACAGAGCGCACACTCACACACACACACACAGAACGCACTCTCACACACACAGAGCGTATTCTCACACAGAGTGCACTCTCACACACACAGAGCACACACTCTCACACACACATGGAGTGAACACTCTCTCACACACACACACAGAGCGCACACTCTCTCACACACACACACAGAGCGAATGCTCTCACACACACAAACGGAGCACACTCTCACACAGAACGCACACTCACACACACAGAGCACACTCTCACACAGAGTGCAAACACACACACACAGAGCACACACTCTCACACACACAGAGCGCACACTCACACACACACATGGAGCGCACACTCTCACACACACACACACAGTGCACACACTCTCAGACACACAGAGCGCACTCTCACACAGAGTGCACTCTCACACACACAGAGCGCACACTCACACACACACACACACACACACACAGTGCACACACTCTCAGACACACAGAGCGCACTCTCACACACACACACAGAGCGCACTCTCTCACACACACACACACACGCAGAGCGCACACTCTCACACACACATGGAGCGCACACTCACACACACACACACACAGTGCACACACTCTCAGACACACAGAGCGCACTCTCACACAGAGTGCACTCTCACACACACCGAGCGCACACTCACACACACACACACACAGAGCGCACTCTCACACACACAGAGCGTACTCTCACACAGAGTGCACTCTCACACACACAGAGCGCACACTCTCTCACACACACACACAGAGCGAATGCTCTCACACACACAAACGGAGCACACTCTCACACAGAACGCACACTCACACACACAGAGCACACTCTCACACAGAGTGCAAACACACACACACAGAGCACACACTCTCACACACACAGAGCGCACACTCACACACACACATGGAGCGCACACTCTCACACACACACACACAGTGCACACACTCTCAGACACACAGAGCGCACTCTCACACAGAGTGCACTCTCACACACACAGAGCGCACACTCACACACACACACACACACACACAGTGCACACACTCTCAGACACACAGAGCGCACTCTCACACACACACACAGAGCGCACTCTCTCACACACACACACACACGCAGAGCGCACACTCTCACACACACATGGAGCGCACACTCACACACACACACACACAGTGCACACACTCTCAGACACACAGAGCGCACTCTCACACAGAGTGCACTCTCACACACACCGAGCGCACACTCACACACACACACACACAGAGCGCACTCTCACACACACAGAGCGTACTCTCACACAGAGTGCACTCTCACACACACAGAGCACACACACTCACACACACATGGAGTGAACACTCTCTCACACACACACAGAGCGCACACTCTCTCACACACACACACAGAGCGAATGCTCTCACACACACAAACGGAGCACACTCTCACACAGAACGCACACTCACACACACAGAGCGCACTCTCACACACAGCGCAAACACACACACACAGAGCACAAACTCTCACACACACAGAGCGTACTCTCACACAGAGTGCACTCTCACACACACAGAGCGCACACTCACACACACACACACAGAACGCACTCTCACACACACAGAGCGTATTCTCACACAGAGTGCACTCTCACACACACAGAGCACACACTCTCACACACACATGGAGTGAACACTCTCTCACACACACACACAGAGCGCACACTCTCTCACACACACACACAGAGCGAATGCTCTCACACACACAAACGGAGCACACTCTCACACAGAACGCACACTCACACACACAGAGCACACTCTCACACAGAGTGCAAACACACACACACAGAGCACACACTCTCACACACACAGAGCGCACACTCACACACACACATGGAGCGCACACTCTCACACACACACACACAGTGCACACACTCTCAGACACACAGAGCGCACTCTCACACAGAGTGCACTCTCACACACACAGAGCGCACACTCACACACACACACACACACACACACAGTGCACACACTCTCAGACACACAGAGCGCACTCTCACACACACACACAGAGCGCACTCTCTCACACACACACACACACGCAGAGCGCACACTCTCACACACACATGGAGCGCACACTCACACACACACACACACAGTGCACACACTCTCAGACACACAGAGCGCACTCTCACACAGAGTGCACTCTCACACACACCGAGCGCACACTCACACACACACACACACAGAGCGCACTCTCACACACACAGAGCGTACTCTCACACAGAGTGCACTCTCACACACACAGAGCACACACACTCACACACACATGGAGTGAACACTCTCTCACACACACACAGAGCGCACACTCTCTCACACACACACACAGAGCGAATGCTCTCACACACACAAACGGAGCACACTCTCACACAGAACGCACACTCACACACACAGAGCGCACTCTCACACAGAGCGCAAACACACACACACAGAGCACAAACTCTCACACACACAGAGCGTACTCTCACACAGAGTGCACTCTCACACACACAGAGCGCACACTCACACACACACATGGAGCGCACACTCTCACACACACACACACACACACACACAGTGCACACACTCTCAGACACACAGAGCGCACTCTCACACAGAGTGCACTCTCACACACACAGAGCGCACTCTCACACACACACACACACGCAGAGCGCACACTCTCACACACACATGGAGCGCACACTCTCACACACACACACACAGTGCACACACTCTCAGACACAGAGCACACTCTCACACAGAGTGCACTCTCACACACACAGAGCGCACACTCACACACACACACACACACAGAGCGCACTCTCACACACACACACACAAACACAGACACACACACACATGCAGAGCGCACACTCTCACATACACATGGAGTGCACACTCACACACACAGAAAGCACACTCTCTCACACACACACACACACAGAGCGAATGCTCTCACACACACAAACGGAGCACACTCTCACACAGAACGCACACTCACACACACAGAGCGCACTCTCACACAGAGCGCAAACACACACACACAGAGCACGCACTCTCACACACACAGAGCGTACTCTCACACAGAGCGCACACTCACACACACATGGAGTGAACACTCTCAAAAACACACATGGAGTGCACACTCTCACACACACACTCACACAGAGCGCACACTGAGACACACACAGAGCAAACACTCACACACACACACAGAGTGCACACTCACACACACAGTCACACACACAGAGCACACACTCACACAGACTGCACACACAGAGCGCACACTCACACGGAGCACACACACACATACACAAACACACACACAGAGCGCATACTCTCACACACACAGAGCGCACACTCACACACACATAGCACACAAACACACAGAGCACACACTCTCACACACACGGAGCGAACACTCTCACACACACAGAGTGAACACTCACACAGAGGACACACTCACACACAGAGTGCACACACACACAGAGTGCACAATCACACACACAGTCACACACACAGAGCACACATACACACAGAGCGCACACTCACACACACATGGAGTGAACACTCCCACACACAGTCACACACACAGAGCACACACACAGAGCGCACACACACAGAGCGCACACACAGAGTGCACACTCTCACAAACACAGAGCGCACAAGCACACACACAGAGCACACACACACACAGAGCACACATACACACACACAGAGCACACATACACACAGAGCGCACACTCACACACACACACACACACGGAGCCAACGCTCTCACACACACACAAAGAGCGAACACTCTCACACACACATGGAGTGAACACTCACACAGAGTGCACACTCACACACACACACGGAGCAAACACTCACACACACACACATGGAGCACACACTCACACACAGAGCGCACACTCACACACACATAGCACACAAACACACAGAGCACACACTCACACACACACATGGAGCGAACACTCTCACACACACAGAGTGAACACTCACACAGAGCACACACTCACACACAGAGTCCACACACACACAGGGTGCACAATCACACACACAGTCACACACAGAGCGCACTCTCACACAGAGTGCACTCTCACGCACACAGAGCGCACACTCACACACACACATGGAGCGAACACTCACACACACATGGAGCGAACACTCTCACACACACATGGAGTGAACACTCACACAGAGTGCACACTCACACACACACACGGAGCAAACACTCACACACACACACATGGAGCACACACTCACACACAGAGCGCACACTCACACACATAGCACACAAACACACAGAGCACACACTCACACACACACATGGAGCGAACACTCTCACACACACATGGAGCGAACACTCTCACACACACAGAGTGAACACTCACACAGAGCACACACTCACACACAGAGTGCACACACACACAGGGTGCACAATCACACACACAGTCACACACAGAGCGCACTCTCACACAGAGTGCACTCTCACGCACACAGAGCACACACTCACACACACACATGGAGCGAACACTCTCACACACACAGAGTGAACACTCACACAGAGCACACACTCACACACAGAGTGCACACACACACAGAGTGCACAATCACACACACAGTCACACACACAGAGCACACATACACACAGAGCGCACACTCACACACACATGGAGTGAACACTCCCACACACAGTCACACACACAGAGCACACACACAGAGCGCACACACACAGAGCGCGCACACACACATACACACACACAGAGTGCACACTCTCACACACACAGAGCGCACAAGCACACACACAGAGCACACACACACACAGAGCACACATACACACACACAGAGCACACATACACACAGAGCACACACTCACACACACACACACGGAGCCAACACTCTCACACACACACAAAGAGCGAACACTCTCACACACACATGGAGTGAACACTCACACAGAGTGCACACTCACACACACACATGGAGCAAACACTCTCACACACACACATGGAGCACACACTCACACACAGAGCGAACACTCTCACACACACATGGAGTGAACACTCACACAGAGTGCACACTCACACACACACATGGAGCAAACACTCTCACACACACACATAGAGCACACATTCACACAGAGCACACACTCACACACACAGAGTGCACTCTCACACACACAGTCACACACACAGAGCACACCCTCACACAGAGTGCACACACACAGAGCGCACACTCACACTGAGCACACACATACACACACACACACACACACACACACACACAGAGCACACACTCTCACACACACAGAGCGCACACTCCGACACACAGAGCACACATACAAACAGAGCACACACTCACACACACGGAGCCAAAACTCTCACACACACACAGAGCGCACACTCTCACACACACAGAGCGCACACTCTGACACACAGAGCACACATACAAACAGAGCACACACTCACACACACGGAGCCAAAACTCTCACATACACACACATCGCACACTCACACACACACAAGGAGCCAACACTCTCACACACACATGGAGTGAACACTCACACAGAGCGCACACTCACACACAGAGTGCACACTCACACACACACGGAGCAAACACTCTCACACACACATGGAGCACACACTCACACACAGAGCGATCACTCTCACACACACATAGAGCACACACTCACACACACACACAGAGTGCACTCTCACACACACAGTCACACACACAGAGCACACCCTCACACAGAGTGCACACACACAGAGCGCACACTCACACTGAGCACACACATACACACGGAGCCAACACTCTCACACACACAGAGCGCACACTCTCACACACACAGAGTGCACACTCCGACACACAGAGCACACACTCTCACACACACATGGAGCGAACACTCTCACACACACAGAGCGCAAACTCTCACACACACACAGAGCGCACACTCCGACACACAGAGCACACACTCACACACACACATGGAGCAAACACTCTCACACACACATGGAACGCACACCCTCACACACACAGAGCGCAAACTCTCACACACACACGGAGCGAACACTTACACATACACACACACACACACGGAGCGAACGCTCTCACACACACAAACGGAGCACACTGTCACACAGAGCACACACTCACACACACACAGAGCACACATACACACAGAGCGCACACTCACACACACACAGAGCGAACACTCTCACACAAACACGGAGTGAACACTCGCACACACACATGGAGCGCATACTCTCACACACACAAATGGAGCACACTGTCACACAGAGCACACACTCACACAGAGTGCACACTCACACACACACACAGAGCAAACACTCACACACACACGGAGTGAACACTCACACACACAAACGGAGCACACTGTCACACAGAGCACACACTCACACAGAGTGCACACTCACACACACACAGAGCGAACACTCTCACACACACACGGAGTGAACACTCACACAGAGCGCACACTCACACACACACACACAGAGTGCTCACTCTCACACACAGTCACACACACATACACACACACAGAGCGAACACTCACACACTCACACAGAGCGAACACTCTCACACACACACGGAGTGAACAATCACACACACACACACAGAGCGCACACTCACACACACACAGAGCACACACTCACACACACACACACACATGGAGCGCACACTCACACACACACACACACAGAGCAAACACTCACACACACACGGAGCGCACTCTCACACACACAGAGCACACACACACACAGAGCGCACACTCGCACACACATATACACACAGAGCGCACATTCACACTCACATATACACACTCTCACACACACATACACACCGCGCACACACACACATACAGCGCACACACACACACACAGAGCGCACACTCACACGAAGAGGGCACACACACACACACACACAGAGCGAACACTCTCTCACACATACATAGAGCACACACTCTCTCACACACACACAGAGCGCACACTCCCACACATACACAGAGTGCACACACACACACACATACACATACACACACACAGACACACAAAGCAAACACTCTATCTCTTAAGTTTTTTACCACTCAATTCCAAAGCACTACTTTTGCTATTATTTTATGTGAATCTTGTCTTAATTATTTTTTATATCAAATGAAATGAAGAGTTCTTTTACTCTTGTTCTAAAGCTCTATGTTCTAGATGTTCACTCTACTTGTTTCTTTTTGATGATGCTTTGGCAACACCGTATCTGAATACGGTCAATCCAATAAAGCTTAATGAATTGAATTGGATTGAGAGAGAGTGAGAGAGAGGCACAGAGAGAGGCTGAGAGAAAGGCATACAGAGTGCATGAGAGTGAGAGAGATAAAGAGAGGGAGAGGGTGAGTGAGTGAGTGAGTGAGTGAGTGAGTGAGTGAGTGAGTGAGTGAGTGAGTGAGTGACAGAGATGATAAATTATTGTAGAGCATGTATACAAATTACTGTAAAAATATTCACACTGTAAACAATTTATCATAAACAATTTACCACCGAGAGAGTGGACTTACAAGTACATAGGTTTTCACCTCAACAATAGTCTGGACTGGTCAGAAAACACTAGTGCACTTTATAGGAAAGGCCAGAGCAGACTCTATTGACTCTACCTGCTCAGAAGACTGAGGTCGTTTGGAGTGCAGGCGGCACTCCTGAGGACCTTCTTCGACACTGTTGTGGCATCAGCCATCTTCTTTGGAGTGATCTGCTGGGGCAGCAGAATCTCAACTGTGGACAGAAAGAGACTTGACAAACTCATTAAGAGGGCCAGCTCTGTCCTGCAAAGCCCCCTAGACCCAGTGCAGATGATGGGAGACAGGAGGATGTCAGGAGGATGTCAGCCAGATGAGCATCATCTTAAAATTTACAGTAATTTACTGCCAGTAAGGTACTGCTTGGTAAGTATTTTACAGTGTTTTACTGTATATTAAATGTACAGTCATTTACTGTATATTTACACTGCAGACTACAATTCTGCTGTCAGTAAAATACTGTAAATTTCAGTGTATGTTGTGTTACTGTAATCCAATGCATCACCCTAAATACCCAGTCTATTGCAGTAAGGTCCTGTAAAATAACAAACCAGTGCTTTATTATAAAATAAATACTGTAAATTTGTAGCATTTTTACAGTTTATCTTTACTTAGATATTCCTGACTCTTCTTGTTTCTTCAGCTTATCCTCTTATTGGGGTTTCATTGAATGCTTTAAATGCTTAAAGGGGAATTCCAATGTTTTTTCAAAGTTTCTGCATAATTCAATGATTTGAGATGTAAACAGAGTGGTCTGGTGTGAAATGGTTCAGATGTCTTCACAGTGGTGGTGATAGGAACCAGGGGTCGCCATGACTACAACACAAATATAGACATTTTATTTACCATCCAAAACCACCAGTGAACCTCCTCATCTTCCTCATGAGTTTTATATGGAAGGTTGATGATGGGAAAAAGTGGAAAATCTGAAAAAAATAAAAAAATTTTTGGGACTTTGGGATTTTGCCTCACAGTGCCCTGCATTATGTATCCTTCCACTATGAATAGATTTTAAGGCCAAAATCATCTCAAAACAACAATAAAACAGTGTTTCAGTTTTCAGCCATTGAATTCACAGCTATTTCAAGTATTAACTTTCTGTGAGGGAGCTTTTAGAGGTGAACGTCTGGTTCCTATCACCACCACTGTGAACAGTTTTGACTCGGTAAGTCAGACCATTTCATATTAAACCTCTCTGAGGGGATTTGTTTACACTTTAACCATCTAATAATGCAGAAACTTTGAGAAATTGGTGGAATTGCCCATCATGCATCTTCCTTGAATTTCACCCCCTCTTTATTTAATTTTTTTTCACCGGTGATGGACAGTAACTAGGTAAATGTAATTAGTTTCTGTACTTGAGTACTTTTTCCGTGTATCTGTACTGAGGTTTTTCCATTCTGGGCGACTTTTTACTTTCACTCCACTACATTTCAAAGTCTAATATCTTCTTTTTTCCTCCACTACATTTTGAGAAATCTGTTGTTCCTTTTGGTTTCGGTGTGTATAAAAACGTAACATGGCAAAATGAAAGAAGCACAAAGCAAGAGCACCAATCAGGGCACAGCGGTCACTTTGTTTAGAGCTGGTTTTGACCTGTTGGTCATACCGACCCAGTAAACAGAAACCAAAACAGAAGCAGTGTAAAATTTTGGGAGAGTCTGTTCAACATAAATGATGAACTAACCTAACTTTGTGTAAATAGAGCACAATATAGAAATATGTCCACATATGCAGTCGTGACTGAATTTTTCTGAATTTATACAAACAACATTTCATTTTATAGTAAATTAGTTTGGGCTAGTTTTTTTTATGAACCTACAGATCAACATAGTAAAGGAAACTCATTTGTGTTTAAAGCCAGTTTTTATTAAACTTAAACTTGGAACTAAGTTGTAAATAAATCTTAAACTGAAACTTTGCTTGTGTGTAAAAGTGATTTCAGAGCCACTCGGTTCTCCCTGATGGAAACTGTTTACCTTCAGTGTTTTGTGCTTATGATCATTTTAATAGACGTCAGAGTCACTAATTAATGATCTATTAAAAGACTGGTTTACCAAGAGAGACACTGGAGGATTTTCACCTGAAATGAGTTCATGAAGTGAGTCTTGTTATAAAAATGATAACAGGACATTAGAGCCAGAATTAATCTTTCAGTACTTTTACATTTGATACTTAAGTACATTTGAAGGCAAATACTTTTACTCAAGTGGAGGTCTAAAGGGAGGAACTTCTACTTTTACTGGAGTAATATTTTACCTCTAATTTAACTCAAGTACATCGTACTTCGTACTTCGTCCACCACTGTTTTTCACGCACCCATTCTGCAGCCTCTCTTCATCCCTGAGAACTAAACTGGCTTTTTTGATAATATGCCTTCAAGACTGATACGTCTAAATCAGCTCTGTTCTGATTGGTTGCCCTAGATTTTGCTTCATTTAGAAAGCAGTCCAGGCTAAAATACTCCTTATTCTTTAATGTGAATGGGTGGGGCTAAACTATAGTAGGCTAAATGGACAGTTGTGACATCACAAAAACAATTAATTCAAAATGGGCTGTTTCCAAATATGGAATATTTCAAAAAGAGTGTTATGGGCCCTTTAAAAACTTGAAGCATTGGCTCCACCACAAATGAAGCCTCTAATTAGGAACAAAGCCAATATTACACGTAACATGTCTTATACTGTATCATATTATTGTATCATATAAATCATCTTTTCTTCTGAACTTTTGGATGTAAGGATGCATCAACACAACACCGTGATCAGGATGAGGTATTAGAAAATCCTTCTTTCTGGCATTTAATCTCATTTCTCTGGTTCCTCCAAACAGATTCAAACCTGTGACCTTGAGAAAAGCTGCAGCGGCGAATTTCTCAGCTTCACTGCTGTCAGACATCATCCCTTCTACGCTGACGTCGAAGTGGCTGCTCAGAATATTCACACAAGAAGAAAAACACGTGGGGTACAAAAGGTTAAGTGCTTTGAACTCCATTAATAGTGAGTTCACACCCACTAACACACAGTATGAACTTAGTAAAGAGAGTGACTGTTAAACTGATTCTCAGGGAAAAAAAAAAGAAAAGAAAAAAACACCTTTAATTCAAATGCCAAATGCAGTCGATCTCAGTGGCCAATCAATCAATTGATCACTCTGAAATACATTAAAGGTCGCCCTCATTTTTAATGCAGTCAAGCATTTACAGCTCAAAGGGACTGAAAAGAAATTAAAATGGAATTTTCTCAGTTTAAACCGAAATAAACAGGAATACACAAATTAAGAGTAAAACTAAACAAAAAAATGGAAATTGAGAAATAATTAAGAAAAGGAACAAGAAAAACAAATACAACCAAGATATAGTGCACAACCAAATAAAGTAATAAATAAATAAATGAAACTAAGTAAAATGATTGTTAAAAGTAATAAAATACATCAAAATGAATTAAAACAAACAGTCGTAGGATTATAAGCATATAAAAAGAGCATTTTAATAAATAACTAAATAAATAAAATGATCAATTTCGTAAAAGTAAGCAAAATGAAATACACAGTAGGAGAATTCATCAATTTAAACAAACAAATAAATATAGTAAAAATAAGTAAAAGGATTGTTAAAAGTAATAAAACAAAATTAAACAAACCGTAGTAGAAATCGTCAAACATTTAATAAACAAACAAATAAACAAATAAGGGGGCAGCACGGTGGCGTGGTGGGTAGCGCTGTCGCCTCACAGCGAGGAGGGCCTGGGTTCGATTCCCCGGCCGGGCGGCCAGGGTCCTCTCTGTGTGGAGTTTGCATGTTCTCCCCGTGTCTGCGTGGGTTTCCTCCCACAGTCCAAAGACATGCAGTCAGGCCAATTGGACATGCTAAATTGCCCCTAAGTGTGAGTGACTGTCTGTCTGCCCTGCAATGGACTGGCGACCTGTCCAGGGTGTATCCTGCCTTTCGCCCGAAGACTGCTGGGATAGGCTCCAGCATCCCCCCGCGACCCTGACGGAGAAGCGGCTTAGAAAATGGATGGATGGATAAACAAATAAATACATTTTGGGAAAATAAAATAATAATTCAATTCAATGAAAAGGAGAGAGAAAAAAATTAAACTGTTCATCAACTAAAACTGTTACAGGCTGCCTGAAGGTGGCTGGAGATGACTGAGTGACACCAACGAGCCCAGTTCTGCGCATGATTGGGTTCCAAAAGCACAAGCCCACTGTTCCTGTATTACCCTTACCCTGAAGGGGAACTCCACCGATTTTTAAGAAATACTATTTAATTAAATGGCTGAGATGTACACAGAGTCAGTCAGAGTGTTATAGTGTGAAATGCTTCGTTCTAGAGAAACATACTATCAGAATTGTTCACAGTGGTGGTGATAGGAACCAGACATCCACCTCTAAAAACTCCCTCACAGAGAGTTATTATATGAAATTTTTAGAGTTATGCTGCCTGATGTCTGAGACACTGTCCTATGATAGTTTTATGAAAAAGGTTTGGTTTAAAATGTATTATAATCCATTTAATTGAATCCATTCCTGGTATAGGAGTACATGCAGGGTGCTGTGAGGCCAAAAAGTCCCCAAAGAAAAGATACTTTTTCAGATTTATCACTATGTTACCATCGTCAACATTCCATATACAACTCAAGACTCGTGGAGGTTCTCTGGTAGTTTTGGATGGAAAATAAAATGTCTATATGTGTGTTGTAGACATGGTGACCCTTGGTTCCACCATTATAAATAAATCTGAGTCTCTACAGTAGAGCAGTCGTGGGCTGGAGGTTATAAATGCAGAGCTGAAATTTCCCTTTTGTGGGACTAATATGAGCATCTGAGTAAGCAGTCTTCGGAGTTTTGGCTTTTAAACTACACTGGGGGATAGTTCTATGCATGCAGGGGGCTTTAATCTAATCAAATAAGGAAAATCATTCATACATGATGTTGCTTTCAGTGTAGAGGACAGAGAATGTGAGAGAGGTAGAGGGATGGAGGGAAAGAAGTGAGGAAAAGATAACCCACCTAATGGGACAGTAATGGGTTTATAACTTGGCAGATAGGCTAGAGCATATAAGGAACATCAGTCCAGGTGCCATCGCTTTATTGAACCTCTGCTTGGTGGTCCATCACGGTGGGATGCTAAACGCTAATGAATGTGACAGGGAGTGGGATATTCTGGCAGGGCGAGTACAGTGTGAATTCTGCAATGAATAAACAGCTCGATCATGTCTAAAGCCCATCACTCAGAGCACGGATATTACATGTAGAGCGGCGGCTGATGGATGCGGTTCATTATGCTGCAAGGATTGAAGTCAATGTTGGAGCAGCACCTGCTACTACCGGCCGAGAGTGGTAAAAAGGTCATATAGGGAGAGAGAGAAAGGGCGGGGGGGTTAAGACAGAGATAGGGTGGAGTGAGAGAAACAAGGAGACAGGTAGATTGAGAATAAGAGGCAGAAATATGGCAGAAAAATGAGAAGAGAAAAGAAAGAAAGAAAGAAAGAAAGAAAGAAAGAAAGAAAGAAAGAAAGAAAGAAAGAAAGAAAGAAAGAAAGAAAATGAGACTTAACAGAAAGAAAGAAAGAAAGAAAGAAAGAAAGAAAATGAGCATTAACAGAATGAAAGGAGAAAAAGAAAGAAAGAAAGAAAGAAAGAAAGAAAGAAAGAAAGAAAGAAAGAAAGAAAGAAAGAAAAGGAGGCTGTACAGAATGAAAGGAGATAAATAGAAGTGAGAAATAGAAAGAAAGAAAGAAAGAAAGAAAGAAAGAAAGAAAGAAAGAAAGAAAGAAAGAAAGAAAGAAAATGAGACTTAACAGAAAGAAAGAAAGAAAGAAAGAAAGAAAGAAAGAAAGAAAGAAAGAAAATGAGCATTAACAGAATGAAAGGAGAAAAAGAAAGAAAGAAAGAAAGAAAGAAAGAAAGAAAGAAAGAAAGAAAGAAAGAAAAGGAGACTGTACAGAATGAAAGGAGATAAATAGAAGTGAGAAATAGAAAGAAAGAAAGAAAGAAAGAAAGAAAGAAAGAAAGAAAGAAAGAAAGAAAGAAAGAAAGAAAGAAAGAAAGAAAGAAAGAGAAAATGAGAATTAACAGAAAGAAAGAAAAAAAGAAAGAAAGAAAGAAAGAAAGAACCAAACAGTTACAATTGGACAGGCTGCTTTTGTTACTGTGCCTTGAAGACTGGTGTATGTAAATGAGCTCTGTTCTGATTGGCACTGGATTGTGTCTCATTTGAAAAAGCTGTCCAGGCTAAAACTCTGTACAACTTGAGAGTGAATGGGTGGGGCTGAACTGCTGTAGACTGAGCTGGATGTTCTTTTTTGTGACATTAGGAAAACAGTTCACCTGTATGGTTTCCCTGTATCAGGCGTCGCAACCCAAATGTTACGAAGAGCCAAAAATCAAACCACCTTTGGAGCCTCAACATTTTATGTCCACTTTATCACCTTGGCTGTAAGTATGTCTCAGTTTGTGAAACGCAGATTTACTTTGCTCTGCTTTCAGCTTCAGCTCAGCTATAGTCGCTTTTCTCACATCTCCGGCAGGAAACTTTTCCACAAAAGTAGAGCAGTTTCTCATAACATTTGATGTTTCTCTTTTTATGAGGCTGAAGTCGCTTGTCATTCTCCAGCTTTTTGTTTTAATTTTCTTGTTCCACCCTAAATGGTGCAGCAGTTACATTCTGACACCTCAGACACCATTTAAGGTGGAACAATTCGAACAAGAAGCTAAACCAATAAGAAACTGACTCCACGACTGTTTAGTGTTTGTCAGTTTCTTGTTGCAGATTAAACGGATCAGGAAACCAGCCGATTATAAACACAAATAGTCCATTCATCTCAAATTATTGATGTTCATCTTAAATCTTTACTTTTACATTAGCTACTAGCCAGACGAGACTGCATGTTGCTATGGTGACCAGCAGTATGCGCTGATCTTCAGGGTTAAAGGGTGAATTAGCAGTTCTACATTAACTCCAGCGTTTAAGACTATTTATTGTTAAACTGTGTTGAACGGTTAGCAGAGCTTTATTTTACTGTAAAGGAGGATTATTTTATTTTTACCTACAAATCTAATTCAACTATGGAGCCCTAACAGGAAAGCAGAGGAGCCGCATGTTGCCGACCACTGTCATATATGAACTGTGGAAGTCAAGTCACCTTTATTGTCAATATTCCAATATCTACAAGACATAGAATGTAAAGAAATTGCGATACTCTCAGACCCACATGGTGTAGCAATAACATTAAATAGATGGTAAATGGGAAAGTGTGAATTTAAACACTAAACACTAATCGTAAAATTAACATAAATTGTAGAAAAAGAGGGAGAGAATTGAGCATCCTGACGGCCTGGTGGATGAAGCTGTCCCCCAGTCTGCTGGTCCTGGCCCGGAGTCTCTGCAGTCTTCTCCCTGATGTGTAGTGGGTGAGTGTGATTATCT
The DNA here is from genome assembly GCF_015220715.1 of Pygocentrus nattereri. Taxonomy (NCBI): domain Eukaryota; kingdom Metazoa; phylum Chordata; class Actinopteri; order Characiformes; family Serrasalmidae; genus Pygocentrus; species Pygocentrus nattereri. The sequence continues at coordinate 21,295,993 of NC_051217.1, read as the reverse complement.
GCCACGCAGAGGGCTTTTCCAGGTGAGACGGAAGCTGTATATCTCTTGGAGAAAGGGGAGGGAGGTGCCAACGATCTTCTCAGCAGCTCTCACAATGCGCTGGAGTGTTTTGCGGCAAGACACGGTGCAGGCGCCATACCACATGGTGATGCAGCTGGTCAGGATGCTCATGATGCTACCTCTGTAGAAGGTGCACATGATGGGGGCTGGGGCTCTGGCTTTTCTTAGTTTGTGGAGGAAGTTAACGCTGATGAGCCCTTCTGGCTGGTGATACTGTGTTGTTGGCCCAGGAGAGGTCCTCTGTGAAGTGCATGCCCAGGAACTTGGTGCTGTTCCACCTCTCCACAGTAGCACCATTGATGGAGGAGCATGCTGGGTGCACGTTCTCCTGAAGTCCACAACGACCTCCTTCATCTTCTCAATGTTCAGATGGAGATTGTTGTGTCTACACCACAAGGCCAGGCAGCTCACCTCGCTCGTATAGTTTGTCTCATCGTTGTTGCTGATGAGATCCACCCATGTGTCGTCCGCGAGCTTGATGAAGAGGTTGGAGCTGTGTGACGGTGTGCAGCCGTAGGACATTAGAGTGCATAGAAGGGGCTCAGTACACATCCTTGGGGGACCCCCTGTGTTCAGTGTGATGGTGTGGGATGTGTACTTGCCGGACCGTACTGCCTGTGGTCTCCCAGTCAGGAATTCTAGCAGCCAGTTGCACAGTGAACTGTTCAGCCCCAGCCTGTCCAGTTTGAGAATGAGCTGCTGGGGGCTGATGGTGTTAAATGCGGAGCTGAAATGTATGAATAGCATTCTGACATAAGAGTCAGAGTCATTTTGTTCAGATGTGTGAAGGTTGGAAGTTGAGGGCGGTGGAGATGTCATCATCAACTGAGCGATTAGGCTGATATGCAAACTAAAAGGGGTCCGGGGGTGGGGGGGACTTCAACAAAGTAACACTGGAGCATTTCTACTGACCCATTTATAATAAAAACCTTTCCACAGCATAAAGGGCAGCTGAATGTGCGTGTAATAAAATAAAAATCAAACAGTATAAAGGGGTTTATGAGGTTTTGGTGTGGCAGTGAGGGCATGTAAGTGTGCAGTGGGGCTGAGTGAGAGCTGCAGGTGATGAGTACAGCAGCAGAATGGAGGTGGAGGTGGAGGAGGGGATGGAGGTTAAAAGGGTTTGATCCCTTCATTTGTTTTAACGAGTTTTGGGAGGAAACAGTCTACAAAGATGATCACAGCGCTCAAGACAGCTAACAGCTCTGTCAGTAATTGTCAATGAGTCCTGATTCATCTCTCGTAGTTCACTTCTCTCCTGCTCTCTCGCTATCTCTACATCCCTCCATCACAAAGCTGTCACTTTAGACATACACCTCTGTCTTCTTTCTTTTCTTATCACTCTAATCTCTCCATATTTATCAATTCATTTCAGTTCAATTCAAGATGACTTTATTCACAGGACTGTATGAAGTACAACACACCAAAACACAGAAATAGAAAAATTTACAGTGGAACTGTTTGTCTGTTTGTAGATGTATATTTTTCTGCTTCAACTTTTCTGGCATGGATAGACACTGATGTTGGACGAGAAGGCCTGGCTCGCAGTCTCCACTCTAATTCATCCCAAAGGTGTTCTAACGGGTTGAGGTCAGGACTCTGTGCAGGCCAGTCATGTTCTTCCACACAAAATTCGCTCATCCGTGTCTTTATGGACCTTGCTCTGTGCACTGGTGTGCAGTCATGTTAGAACAGGAAGGGGCCGTCCCCAAACTGTTCCCACAAAGTTGGGAGCATGAAATTGTCCAAAATCTCTTGGTGCTGAAGCATTAAGAGTTCCTTTCACTGGAATTAAGGGGCCAAGCCCAACTCCTGAAAAACAACCCCACACCATGATCCCCCCTCCACCAAACTTTACACTTGGCACAATGTAGTCAGACAAGTACCGTATATATATATATATATATATATATATATATATATATATACACACACATCATTTCAGTGGATTATGGTTCAGTTATGTTCCCTGACCAAAGGTACTGAGATGCACCCTTGAGGGATCCACCCTAGTGACAAGAAGGGAACTGTCCCAGTTTCATACCTTTATTTCTGGTAAGATCTTCAACTCCTTGTAAGATCACATCATAAAACAATACAATTATTCACTAATGAGGACTGAGGTGAGAGAACTGGGTTGTCAGGTGTGACCATTTGGCAACTGGCCCAAGGGTCAGGTAGGAGGGCCAAACTGCAGAATTTTGCTTAGAGTCCCAGGAAAATCAGGACCAGCTCTGTTGGACAGAGCAAGCTGATTAAAATCATCTTATAAATTTATACAATTTCCTGAAAGCAAATTGGTTTTGGAAATGTTGATTCCAAGATTTTGAACGATGCTGTAAATCTCTCCTTCGGTTTTTATCACATCACTCTCTCAGTGTATCTGATTGCGTGCGCAGGCACTCGTCCCATCCACTCTTCATAAACCAATCAATTGATCAAACACAGCAACGTTTTATTTGGCGTTTGGCCTGCACGCCGCTTCCACAACGCAGCCACTCTCTGGAATGAAAAGGCTTGAACAGAGAGCTGCATGAGCAAAGCCAATTCACAAACATCCACCCAGATTTATAGCTCCAATTACAGAGGAGCCACACTGCTTCACTCCTCTAATTCTGTCTTCCGTACATCCTGCACCGCCATACACATCAGCAAGCTCCTCTTTCCACCTGGGCTCGTCTGCTCATGTACAGTTTGTCTTCGCCATCATCAAGTCCAGTAGTCTGAAAAACAGTCGCCAGTTTAGCCTGGGGTATTATTAATAGTTTATGCATAATTCAATGTTTGAGAGTCACTCCAAGTGGTTTGATGTAAGATGGTTCACTGTAGGCGGTGATAGGAACGACACATCCCAAACTTTTAATGTCTCTAAAATAGTTACAAATATGCTGCCTGAGGCCTGAGACATTGTTTATGAAAGTTTTGAGAAAGTTTTTACCTTCAGTATGATTTTAAAATGCATTCACATCAGAGAGGCACATGCAGCATGTTCTAAAGGGAAAATAGTCCTCAAAGAAAATGTTTTTTGAGACACTGATGGTTTCAGATAGTAATACGTTCAAATTCAATTTATGTAGCGCTTTTCATGAACCCAACGATGCTTTACAATGAGATCAGAAAAAAACAAAATACACATAATCAAAAATAAATAAAAAACACAGAACACACACAACTCCGCAGTTCCCAGAGCTAGCTGGGGAGATTACACTGACCATAGACTAGAGTCACGGGAAGAGACCTTAGCCGCGGGGAAAGCCTCACCCTGCAACTACGGTCAGTCAAACGGTTGGCCGGCCAGGGAAACTTTGAAGGCCGAAAATGTCCTTCGCCATGAAGGGCCAGCATTTTCCTGCAGCCAAACACCAGATGTGTTAGCCTCTTAGCTGCAATGCACCGTCATCCTAGTGGTTGGCCCAGGTAGCAACATAGCTGCGATGTACCATCACTTAGGTAGCCAGCCTGAGAGGCCTCACAGCTGCTGTGTAGAGCTGCTAATGCAGCCGAATACTCCTGGCCCAGGCAGCCCCACAGCTGTAGAGCAGCCTCAACCAAGCAGCCAGCCACATAGCTGTGATGTAGCATCAATCAGATCCCCAGTCCAAAGAGGCTTATAGTCACAATACAGCATCATTCAAGCAGCCGGTCCAGGCTGCATCACAGCTGTGATGTAGCATCAATCAAATCCCCAGTCCAAAGAGCATTATAGCCCGCAATATAGCGTCACTCAAGCAGCCGGTCCAGGCTGCATCACAGCTGTGATGTAGCGTCCCCCAAACGGGCCAATAAGCCTCCAAGCCATGGTTGGAAAATCGTTTTCGGCCGCTATCTCAGTGGATATGTCGGGAAACTCCTCAGCCAGGAGGGAAACATCAAAACATACAAACAAAAAATACAAAACAAAACAAAACAAATGAAAAACTGATGTAAAGTCACAGCCATATTGCGGCAGCGCACTTACAACAGAGAACATGTCCACATAAACATACATAAAATGTCTATATTTGTGTTGCAGTCATGGTGACCCCTGGTTCCCATCACCGTGACAGTAAAGACATCTGAACCATTTCACACCAAACCGCTCTGAATGACTTTACACTTCAACCACTGGGTACTAAATAACTGCAACACACCTCTGAGTTACTGACAGAGGAGATATTTTGCAGTTAAGGCAGTTGTGGGCTGGAGGTTAGGGAACTGGCCCTGTGACTGGAAAGTTGCCGGTTCGATCCCCAGTGCCAACAGTCCATGACTGAATCTGTATCAGAAATAACTATTCACACTTCGGTCTGCCCAGACTTAGGTACAGACGTGTGATGTGTATCCCACTGGTAAAGAACTCTTTCCTCAGGAATAACCTGCACCTACTGTCACTTTACTGTAGCACATGTTTACAATTGCACTTTACCTCTCATTTCTGCTGCAGATAATCATGTTCCCGGCAAGGCACAACACTATCCATCCATACCACTGTAATTTATACATTGTAACCTAACCTGTTGTAAATTTAAAAACCTCTATTAGTAGCCTATATTTAGTGTGTTATTTCTTGATTAATATATATGCTTGTATATATACTCTTTTGTATTTTTTTAATGTTATATTTGGCATTCTTAGCGAGGAGCAAAGTAAGCTTGTGAACTTGAACTTGAACTGAGGTGTCCTTGAGCAAGACACCTAACCCCCAATTGCTCCCCGGGCACTGTGGATAGGGCTGCCCACCGCTCTGGGCAAGTGTGCTCACTGCCCCCTAGGTGAAATTTCCCTGTTTGTGGGATTAAAAAGTGTCACTTAAATTAGTTTGCACTGTTAACCTCTCAGGGTGTTTACAGTCCTGTATTCCTTCAGACATTAGACCTCCTGCTGTGCACTCCTTATACATACATGGGCACATATTGCAATGATGCATGTTGGACTTTTAGCCTTATGAAATCAGTCCCCCCTACAAGATCAAACATATTTACAATGTGATGACACTTCACACCAGATAAACTGAATATTTTATGTTATTTACAAGTGCTCAGTGTCTATATGAGGGCACTTTATGCATGTGTGAGAGAGTCTGCGGCTGTAAAATGAACAGCTAATAACAGAATGTTCACTACACTGTGACACAGCTCAAACCAGCTTTATAAACATGCAAGAAAAATGCTACGAGCTACAAACGAGTACCTCACTACATCTGCTCAGTGAACCACATCTGTGAAAGAGACACTAACTCGATTACACTATTAACAGGGAGCGTACAGGCCTTAACAACAGGTCCTCACTTCATTCACACCAAAAACAGTGCAGATAAACTAATGAATTAACTGTTCCTGAAGTTGGTTTCTCCAGAACACATGGCTCGTAGAAGGAACTGGATTAAAATGCCATCTTCCAATACAGGCTTTTATACCATTAACAGCAAAATGCCTATTAGAGTACAGGTTTATTATGTGTTGGACATTATAAATATCCCACTTAGTTATCACTCATGCACATACAACAAACATTCAAAATACACTGTTAGATATATTAGAAATATTGCTGGAAAATATCCGGCCAACAACATTCCTGTGGTCAGAAACTGACGAAGGATGAATGGGACAGGGGAAATGACAGACTGTGCAGCAACAAACGTGCACTTACATTGTGGAGCTACATGATTGGTGTTTCCAATATAGTGGCCACTGAGTTGAAGTTCAAGGTAGGTGTTACCAATAAAGTGGCCAGTAAGTAGAAGAACAAGGTGTTTCCAATATAGTGGCCAGTGAATGAGAGCACATTGAGTCCAAGGTAGATGTTTCTAATAAAGTGGCCAGTGAGTGGGAGTGCAAGGTGTTTCAGGTAAAGTGGACAGTGAGTAGAAGATGAAGGTAGGTGTTTCTAATAAAATGGCAAGTTAGTGGAAGTACAAGGTGGGTGTTTCTGATAAATTGGCCAGTGAGTAGAAA